>NW_017100231.1:2425714-2475561 GCF_001263275.1 Habropoda laboriosa | reverse complement strand
CGAAAATTGTTGCAAATGCCCGATTTCGACTATCCCTCGACGGTTTTTTTGGAAGATGGCCAGTTTTAACTGCGAGTAATTTTTTCCCAGATTTACTCGATAGTAATTAATTTTCCGCTTCAACCCCTTCGCTGCGGCAAATTTCTACACGCAATGTGTATGCAATTGCGCGAAGGATAATATTAAGGATTAAATATGCAAATGTAGCAACGAAAGGGTTAACATTTGAATGCAATTATTAAGGATGGAAATTTTGCAGCAGGATGTTTACGATTAGATATACAACGGAGAATTACAATTAGCTCGATTTCCAAACGATATTACGTCACGTAACATTCGTTGTTTCAGTTGTATAATAATAAATCTTCGACGATGTTGCGCATTTTACAAATTAAACAGAGCCTGTTCACTGTTACGCAAAAAATGATTCGCGATTTTTCCGGATAAATTTCGACCCGAGCGAGATATTCGACGTGGGGTACCTTGTTCGTGTTAAAAATTCGTAGCTCGTAATCCCCGTTCAATTTTCTGCATATTATTTTCTGGTTTGTTTTTATCGAATACCTGCATGTGTGTTTGCACCGCGTTAATACCGCACTGGGAACGAAATAGCAGTACGATGGAGGCAGAAATATCACATTGTTATATTCAATCGCAATAATTCCAATGATTTATTTAAAAAATGAAGAACAAAAAAATATTGTTATCCTAGGTAGATCATCGCTGATTAAAATTTTCGTTGTAATTTCCTCTGAAAATAATATTCAATCTCTCTACTCCGCCTAAATTAACCTGTTACTGGTGCTTAATGAAACGAAAAGGTAGATAAATCTCTTCGAAAACAGATCGATCTAATGGAGAGAGGCTGTTCTTTCCCCGCAGACCGCTCCTTGACCTTCCTTGCGTTAAATCCAGATTTATAGGACACTATTAATTTCCATCGCGAATCTGGCTTGGCAGCCGCGTTCGCATGTTTCATGCTACGTTGGGTAATCAATTGGTCCGAGTATGATTAGCTCGTAAAGTTGTATAACGGTAGCACCTTATCGCGGCGCCTCCGTGCTGTCTATACGTCTGAATACGTTTAACGCTTCGCCGACGGAGAGAGGTCTTGGTGTAATAATTGGACATCAAGCACGGATTGAAGACAAATTCCGAAAAGATAGGAACGAATCTTCAGTACCTAACTATTCCTTCACACTTCGCTAGCAAACTGGATAGTTTATATCCAAGTGTAACTTTCTTACTGTTTCAAGCTTTCAAAAAATCTAAAAAAATCTCTGAAATGCTTATCGAAGTTTCCACTGTATTGTGTTTCAAGCTTTTTCCGACAAATGTGAAAATTCGTTTGGAAGGAGTACGAGAGTGAAATTTCACTTGGGTCGTGAAAGACCCAGATTACACACGAAGGGTGGAAGAATCGAATAATTCGACGAGGAATTGGAGAAATCTTCACACTTCTTAACCTTTTCGCTACAGCGCGCTTGTGACAAAATATGATCGCAATGAACGGAGCGCATTACTGACTAGTCGACACTGAGGTACATTTCATATCTGACTTTTGTTTCCCATATGTTTCCAATATCTGTCTTATAAGATTTAAATGAAATTTGGCAAACGATAATTTTGTCGCAAAAACAAAAAAGAAACAAAAGTATATATGGTATGAACGTATATGTACGTTCTTCGTACCCGAGCGCCCACTTTTCGAGAGCGTATATATAAAGGCGAAAGGGTTAAGCAAACTGGGCATTTTACACCCAAGTTTAATTTTTCCACCGTTTCAAGCTTTCGAAAAATCTAAAAAAATTCTGGAATGCTTATCGAAGTTTCTATTATATCGTGCTCTGCGTTTTTTTCAATGGAAGCAGAAGAAGTACGAGAGTGAATTTTCACTTCCCAGGGAAGGGTTGAAAAATCGAGTAATTCTAAACGGAATTGGAGGAAAGACGGTTCTACACGTTCTCGTGATATCTTCGTCAACGTTAGCGCGCGTGATAACACGATACACGACATAATTCCGAACTTGTGCTTTCATGACGTCTCGCAAAAAAGTTTAATGATGTTGGATCACGCAACGGGGAGACCATGAAATGTCCATCCTCGTCTAAAATAAATTGGCTGTCCGCGGTTGCTCCCTTAACTCGGAACTACGCCACGGCTCAACCAACGTCTCGCCCATTCGACACGCGGCATTCTAACGCTTGAAACATCCTGTACACGAAGTGATCGAGTTAAGGAAAACGTTGCGTGGAGATTTTCGCGAAGCTTCGTCGAGTATGTTCCCGTTACTCCTTCGACGGAGCCATTAACAGAGGCCCTGTCCGTGCGCGAATTTCCGTTCCATTTCGTCTCTTTTACATCCGTGTGCCATTCGAACGCAGAGAGAACTGTGCGTGGAGCGAATAACCGGTGATGCTCGCGGGTATCGATTGAAATTCTCCGACATAGAGAAAAAAAAGGGGCGAAAGCGAAATAAAAAAAAAAAAGAAGAGAGAGAAATTCGCGATGCACATCGTGTGCACAGGGGTAGGAATGGGATGCGTCGTCGAATGATTCCTGGAGAGATCGAGGCGAGCACGTAAAAACCCGCCGCTGTGTTTTATCGTTCGTGTCTTTCCGAATATTAAAACCGTTTATCGAGGCTCGCGTGCTTTCCCCCGTCGCGTAATAAGTGTCTCTGCCTCGCGGTAACCGTCGCCGGATATATCCATATTTTTTCCCACCCCGTCTCTGTTACCGGCGAGCTCTTTCTCTCACCTAGTATCTCTACGCCCCTATCGCCCGTCCTGACGGTGGTAGAACGGGGTGAAATTCAAAATTACCAAGTGGAAAATTCCCAATTCACCGGGATGCATGTGCCCACGGGAGAAAGAAAACCGGCCAGCCAATCTTCCTGTCTACGGTAGCGGCGTGGCCTAAGCTAGTAGCTCGCTCAGCACGAAGCAGATTGAAGGTGTGGAGGTGGCGAGAACTCGCCATAGTTACCCGTTCGCCCGTTGATTCTGAATTCACTTTCCTCCAGACGAGTTCGCGAACCAATCCTTGACTCCGCCATCTCGGTCTCGGCTATCTTTCGCTCGCCCCTCGGTTCGCTCTCTTTGAAATACTTAATCAATGCGAGGGAGAGAGGGAAAAAGAGAGAAAGAGAGAAGTAGGAAGACTCAACGAGAGACATAATTAGAAAGACTCAGAGAGAGAGGGAGAGAGAATTAAGGAGACTCAGAGAGAAAGGGAGAGAATTAGGGAGATTCAGAAAGAGAGAGAATTAGAGAAACTCCGAGAGAGAAAATTAGAGAGACTCAAAGAAAGAAAGAGAATTAGGGAGACTCAAAGGTAAAGGGAGAGAATTAGGAAGACTCAGAAAGAGAGAATTAAAGAGAGACTCAGAGAGAGATAGTCAGAATCTCAGAGAGAGAGAGAGAGGGAAAATTAGAGAGGGATTCGGAGACAGTGAAAATCAGAGAGACTCAAAGGGAGACAGAATTAGAAACACTCAGAGAGAGAAAATTGTAGGGAGGCTCAAAGAGGGAGAGAATTAGGGAGATTCAGAAAGAGAGAATCAGAGAGAGAAAGAGAAAGAATTAGAGAAACTTGGAGGAAGAAAATTAGAGATCATGATCGAGAGAGAGAGAGAGAGAGAGAAGAAACAATACGTCGGCAAACTCTTAAGCCTGAAGGCGATGATCTTCCATCGATAAACTGTACAACAGTCTCAAGAAACGAATCTATTATTCGACAAGTTAATTACGCTACTTCCAAGGGGGTCCACCCTTTAAAAAGAAACATTTATCTTGCGCCCCTTTGGCCGCCTCGCAGCTATTGATTTTACGCGTACGCCCGTTAGACACCGCGCCGCAGAGAAATGGACGATACGATCCCCTCTGATTACTTAACGGAAGTCGCCGAAGGTTCTTTTCGGGGTAATTAATCGGTTTGAACGAAGAAACTCCATGAAATGGAAGTTCCTGGGGTGGCGCGCGAAATTTGAACGCTACAGGGTGTGACGAAAGTAGGAGTATCCTTCACTGTAAATTAATTGTGAATCGAGAAACAGTCACAAAATTGACAGTCACATCTCGAAGCTTTACTCTTCGGTATACTTTCCACGAAATCGACAGACTACAGAACATATATATATACAGGCCCGATATAGACGGACGAACAGCTATCAGAGCGCTATCATATGCGACGCGACACGTGACTTCTCGGTTATCGATCGCTGTCAAAAAGTTTGACTTTGCACCGCTATTTTTATAAGGCTTAGAGACATTTGTATAAATTTTTGAAAAAACTGCAGTTAGTCGGAATCGTGAAGAAAATAGGGAAGGTCTGAAAATAGCCTCTATTCTCCGCCCCTGAGAGCAGGCTCTACGCGCGCTGTAATTGGCCAGTATTTTTCGTTAATAACTCGAAAACGAAGCTTCAAACTGGATTTTGGAAAAGGAAAAAGTTGTTCAGAGTCACCTCAGCTACCCCCCATTTCCGGATGTTCGAGGAGTTACGGGACACCCTGTATATATAAAAACCTGCCGAATGGAATATAATATTAGCAAAGGTGAAACGTTTTTTTTTTTCCCCTTTGCTTCACGATTATTAAATATTTGTTGTCGAACGATTTATTTGTTAATAATAGACGTAATCAAAACGAGCCGGGGATACGTGCTTGGATATTTTTTGCCCCAATTATCGGAACGTTGTGAAATGTAAATTTTGATACGCGTTGAGGCGAAAATTTATGAGAGAGAAAGATTTGTATATATGACGGGCGAGCTTTTAAACACGGGCACAATGGCGCGTACGAAGTACACTGGAAAAACTTCTAACAATCGCGCTGCACCTCTCAATCTCGAAATTAATTAATAATGTACATCGAGAGTTACGAATAATAACGTTCTCTTTTTCTCCCCCCGCTAGTTAATCAATTTTCGTATTGTTTCCGTTAACGACTACAGAACAATCTGTTCCATTATACTTGGACTTTTCCTGCCAATGTAACGGGTAAATCATGCAATCGGAGGGGAGGATCTTTTATTCGCAATTTGTTTAAAACGAGAGGAACGGTGAAACGAGCTTTTCTTTCTCATGATGGTATATTTATTTAGAGAAAAATAACGATTCACAACGGTCAAGAGATATCGTACACTGTATTCAAGCTACATTTTTTGGTTTGTTTGTTGTTGTAGCAAATTGATTCTCCCGAATATTTTCTATATTTTAGAAAACACACACCGACGATTTATCTCGCGCTATTTATCAGGAGAATATTAAAAAAAGATTTATCAAGTTGAACGTATGATTTGTGCGTATTTTCGCCCGTTTGTTAGTGCGTGAAAGGCTTAAAATAAACGAAGGGTTGAACAATACACTTCTGTACAATTTATAGCATAGAGCGCGCCCATTTGAATTAGAACGATACCGGCGAGAGCTACTCTATCAGAGTAGCCTCGGAAAATCGCCACTGAAAACAATAGGAACGAACGTTCCAGTGCCGGTTGAAGAGTGAAAACTCGTTACTCTGAAACAAACGACGTTCGATATAATATACAACCGAGATGTAGAGCTACCATGAACTCTATGTCTTCAAAATTCTAATTAACAACAAATACGAAATTTTCATCGATAGAAATGGCCAGAAATTCAATAAAAAAAAAAGAAACAACGTGAAAAAGAAGTCTGAGAAGAAATCTCGACCCTCGGCTATTCGGTACCAATATTTCAACTCCTCCCTCGAAGATCATAACTCTCGCACTGTCCGATACAATTTTGCCTGCTAATTAAACCGCAACGGAGGACAGATTCGCCTCTCAATTATCCTACCTAATCGGCCATTATCGAGCTGGATGGCGAGCGTGTACGATTCTTCGTTCGAGCATTTTCCATCGTGGAGGAACGGAAAGGTTAGCTGGCTACCAAGGTGGCATCGGTATTTATTGCATTTAATACCAGCTGCCGCGTTTACGTTAATTGCATCGTTCCGTGTGGTTACGTGCTCTGTTCATGGATCGTCGCTGCTACGACCAGGGATAGTTCTCAGCTGAGAACAACCGGCTCTCTCCGAGGCCTGCAATCACAGACCACCTAAAGGCTAAGGGAGTGAAAGACAGAGAGAGAGAGAGAGAGAGACCAGATGTGTAGGTGTGTGAGAGAGTGCTTAATCCTTTCTGCCGGAGCTCACGGAGTTGCTGGTTCCGATCGAACAACGCTGCTTGTACAGCGTACAATTAGTAGAGCGGAAGCTACGGTCGAGCGGAGTGAGAGTTGACAGCCAAGCATCGTTCCGCTTAATATGTCTACTTAGCGGCTCCTCTCCGTGCACCAGCAGCATGGGAACAAAGACGATCGATCATGGATCACTTGCCCCGGTTCACGAGGTACGCGAGGAACCGAGCCTTCGGGTGGCGAAGTTTCTACAGAGGATCCGACCGTTTTCGGCGCAGACGGCCCAGCCGGAAAGGCGAATCGGAAATCGATTGGTTTGCGGTGCGTGACGGTGGACAGTGATCTTTCCCGGGGGTTTCGAGCATTGTTGCCTCGCCCGAGGTTGTTCCAGGAACGAACGATCTTTGATTGTACTGCGCGATCTTGGGGAAACTTGGGAAGAGGGATGATAAGCTTGTTGCTTCGTGGTGGAGTAGGAAGTAGGTAGGTTTTGTCGGGGAATAGGAAATTCGTCGATCGACGTACTGTCAGATGTGACGCTTCGTAGTCGAGAATCTGGCCCGTGGATTTTTTGGATTTAGAAGGTGTGCGATGAGATGTGACGAAATTTTCTTCGGCTTCGAAGATGTGTCTGTTGGGGACTGTGACGCCTGCTGCCAGTTCTAAGAGAATTTCGAGATGTCTGAGGAAGAGGAGATGAAACGCAAGATTAACTCGGTGTGTGACTGTGTGTGCATATTTCAATACGTCACAGGATCGGAGTTTTGGGAATTGTGTAATTGGATTAAGCCGACGAGAGGGATTTTTCGCCACTTTTCATGGCGCATCGAGGATATCGCGTTTGATGTTGGAGAGAATTTCAATGAAATTTGCTGGCTAAAGTGGATGGTTGTTTAAGAATTCTGTTTTTTAGCGGTAATACCGAATTTCCCTTGGAATTTCAATTTCTGCATTCAGCAAGTGTTACTTACTCAATTTTTAGTTTTAATCAAATACAACATTGGTTCGATGGTGTTGAATTTCTGTATCTATTACGAATTCCCGGCAATTGCATCGTCGAGAATCGATATTAATTGCGGAGCCTGATAATAGAACACACCTTCTCGTTACCGATACACTGTTCTTCCAATTCCTAGTTTCTCCTTCAGCCCTCTTTTCTGCGTTGCTGAGAAGATACATTAAGATGGTATTAAGATAGAAAAATGTGACGAATCTAATCATTCTCTGCACTTATCAATAGTGTCAGCTCTCTTTTCTTCGTTGACGAGAGGAAAAAATTAAATTTTCCATTAAGATAGCAGAAGCAAGAATTGAAGAGCAATAATGACAGTAGAAAAATTAAGTTAGACCTTTAAAAAACAGATACAAGGTACCTTGTATTGCACGATATTACAAAGAATGAAACAAAAACAAAAAAGAATTCCAAAAGAAAAGGTAGCATCAGCCAAGCAATAAGGAGCAAAAAAAATCCTCTTATCGAGAAGTTACCCCTTGCACCAGGTGTCGGGATAAAATATGCAGCTCTGTTAAAACGGAGCACGTTTAAAAACGACCGTGTGACTCTTTAACCAGGACACGGATACTGGAAGCGTAAGGACGACGGTAGAATTTTTAATCGAGACGAACCTCTCCGTCTAGGTTATCCCCGCCGGACGGCTAATTGTGTTCTTTAATCTTTGATTCCTGTGTTCCGACAGGAAGTCTCGACTGCGTAATTAGCAAAGGAGAAGGCAATCTAATGAAACGTTGTAGGAGGATGATTAACTTCACGGCTAATATGTATGTTTACGAAAAAGTCGCTGTAAAAGGTGTCACGTCGCCCTTTTTTTTCCCCCCCAATTCGAACACGTCGAACACTTGTTTATCGTATCGCGTCCTCGTTAAGCTCGTGCCCCCGTTGATTTTTCTATACGGATAATCGTGCATCGCGATCACAGTTTCCTGGGACAAAGGAAAAAGCTTCGTTTGCCGGGTAAAACTTTTAGGGTCAATTTCACTTGGAACGTTCACGCTGCTTCCGCGTTTTTAACCCTTTCGCTGCGGCAGATTGCGTTAGGAATGGTGCAGACGGTGAATGTTTAACCACGACTTGTGAAATTTGTTGTTTTGCCTGTGTCGTTTTTAAATTTAGTTCACTGAATTAAGGTGGAACTGGGTGAAAAGTGAAATTTAAGGTTAAATTAAGTTGGAAGTGCTCTGAAGGATCCAAAAGTGTAGTGTCAAAGGGTTAAAGAAATTTTCATCGCAAAAATTCGCGAAATAGATACGCGGTCACGTGGTATAGACTCAAAATTTTATTTTACGAAGATCTTCCATTGAAAAATTTATGATATAGTTAACGAAATTGTAGTATATTCCTCTTCTTTTTTTTTTTTTTCTGAAGTAAAAAAGGAAACACTATAGTGGGAGTAAATTTTTAAAACGTCTATAGGCGCCTATAGTAATGAAAGGGTTAACGAAATTTTCATCTTAAAAATTCGCGAAATAAATACGTGGTCACGTGGTGTTAACTCAAAATTTTATTTTACGAAGATCTTCCATTGGAAAATTTATGATATAGCTAACCAGATTGTAGTATATTCCTTCTTTCTTTTTTTTTTAAGTAAAAATGCAAACAGTCGAAAAAAGTATTCCACGATAAATTTGAAAGTTCGTATAATGTAAGTACCACGAATTCACATTTGAATACAAGTGGCGTTGAAGTATTCGTGGTTGAACGCTCGCGACGTATTTGGCGGGACGATTTAACCGCGAAATTTATAAAGGATTTTTCTATTTTCCAAACACCGGTTAGGTTGTCCATCATTTCTATTCTAGTGTCAAAGAACCTATCTCGACCAAGTATCCTCGAAGCTTTCCAACTGTGGAAAGCAAATGAAAAAAGGTCGGTCCGCCGCGAATCGATTGAATTTTTCATCGTTCGAGAATACTTGTCAGAGAAGAGTGTGGTAAATAAAAAATAACTGATCGAATCGATATATGCACGGTGACTAAACGAAGAGTTTCCTCTTTCCTCTTGTTTACAACACGTATACATATGTTCACATTGATTGCTGGACGCGCGTCGCTGTAGCTGATTTTTTTATTTAACAACGCGTTGTTCATTTCGTGAGTGAAAAAAAAGAAACGCTGAACGGGTAGCGTATATTAATAGCGAAACACGCGTTATTAATTTTTCTGCAAATACAATATTGCTCTGTTTGTGTTTAACGTTTTATTTATCACAGATACGCTCGTTAATTTTCCATCGGAAATGTTTCGCGCACGGTTTGCGTTGTTCAATGCAAACCTTTTCCCCGTTTCGATTGATACGCTGGATAAATAGCGCGATTTAAAAATCCGCCAGCTTTTTTTCCCCTTGCTTGTGCATCTCGAAAAACTTCGATTACGCGCAGGGAGTTACGTTACTTGGATAAATATCGAAGAATTGTTTACTTTTTTGCATTTCTTTCTCTTGAATTAAGTGAAATAATACAGTATGAGAATGAACCGCCAAAAGTAATCACCATAAATTATTTATTTTTTAGAAGACCGATAGAAATTTACTTTTAAGATAATTGTAATTCATTTTCTATCACCCCATTTTTTTTTTTTAATTTTTACGATCACTTTCTGTTTCTTCTTTATGTTATAACTTTTTAACAAAGCTTCAAACGAACTATGTTTATATAACATTTTCTTCTTACTTATATCAACAGAATATACCCACGAAGTTTCACAAAATTTGATCCGAAAGAACTGGGACACCCGGTATATAACACAGAGAATTTTCGAAGCGTCAGTCTTCAATTCGCAAACGTTTCACGAAAGAAATCCTTACAAAAAAATTCTCTACGTACAATTTTCGTAAGGACCGTTATAAACGAGAAAAAAGTTTCTCAAAAGATCTTAGCTCTGTTTGTGAAATAAAAAAAGGAATCTACCGGGTTAAGTGTTTGAGTGGCAGGAAGAAGCGGTCGCGGAACGGTAAAAAGCATTGTTTACACAACAAAGAAAATGAGACGAGAGATAGGTATCGACGTGTTTGCGTCGGTCTCGTTTTGATTTACGGGCGGGGAACGTTAACCGGAAGTAAACCGGCGGCAACGACCTCGTTCTCCGTTCTCTCGCTCTACTCGCGAGAAATTTCGGGGGCGTGCACCTCAAAGGAATCAGACGCTATCTGACGAAAGAAATTGCCAAGAGGGCGGCGTGGACGGGTGTAATTTAAGTTAAAACCATTTAGCGCGTTAAATCGTCGAGATATGCAATAAGGAAGCGGGAAAGTTCGAGCGTAAATTTCCGCCAGTCCGCGAAAACAACTCTCGTAAAGCGAGTATTTTACCAAAGCACTTTTAATTTCTCACCAGGCGTTATGCAAGCGATTGCAGGCTCTGGCTGACGTTTATTCCCGCATCGATATTGCATTATGTGCACGGTGTTATTCGCGATTCTCGCAGTTTTATCGCTGACTGTGAAAATGCGCGAGAAAACGTACAACTGTGCTAAGCGAAAATGAACGTTAAATGTTTCGACTTTTTTTTTTTGCTTGTTTATAACTTAGGAATGGTACGTATTATACAATGCTGTTGGTACGTTTCTTTTTTTCTCTGTTCCGTCACTTGCGAATTCCACACGCGAGCCAATTACGAGAAGAACGTCGCGCAGCGATAACGCGAACACCCTGTATATAGATTGCGTACAATACCAATTACGGGCTTCGGGTAATGCTAATGCACTACGTATGGCACGGGCTAATTACTGGCATCAATCGTGGGGATAGTAGTGGAAACCTTGTCGATCCGTGATCATCGGTAAATTATTAAATCGATACTTTATTCGTGCAAGTTGCATTTTTCTTCGTGTACGAAGGAACAGAAAGTTGTAAAATCGAGTTACCTTGAATGGTGAAAGAATTTCGTGAAAAAGATGTATTTGTTTAAGTACGAATGAATTAATTGCAAGACAATTAAAATTGCAAGACGTTGTCTTGCGTATTCAAAATTTGATCGATATCAATATTACGCGAATGCGACAATATCGGAACTCGTTAGCAATAATAACGCAAGAGTTCATCAGCGCCAGCTGCCTGTCGCATCCAGCCGAAATAAAATTGATCAAGAGTGCTCCGTCGAGCAAGCAAGAAATATAACGAGGTCGCAATTTGAAGCATTAGGCTGTAGGAAGATTTCTTCCAGGTAAAAAAAAAAATACACTGTGATTATAGCGAATGAGTATTTGGGCGAATTAGCATTCTGACGAACTCGATACGTCGTAAGAATCGAATATGTATACACTGGAATCACTTTTTAATGCGGTTTCGATGTTACGCGGTGCGCATATTTCATGCAAATTCGGGGTGTACGATACTGGAACTCGCGACTCGAATGAATTTCGTTCGAACGCGAAGAGTGTCGTTGCTCTTGCAACAAATTAATGCCAAGGGCGATATTATAAGAGCAAAAAACACCGAGTGTGGACTGAATAAGCTGTCTTTTTTTATATTATAAAATAATTATAAAATTATGCAGCTATCTGTGGAACGTATCTACCAAATAAAAAGAGACTCAACTGTACAGATTCTTATGAGTGTATGCATTGCAGTCTTCGGACGTTTCATTCGTCGGAACGGTGATTCTATAATTGTCCGCTATAATGACAGCCTTAATCAGCAGTATAAATTGATACGGCGATATTTGAGATCGTTTATACGTTATTCGAAGTGACACAAAGCTGAAGCACAGATTTCGCTCGTGAGATTTGTCGATCCGCTCGAACATGTGAACGAGCTCGCTAGATTTCTTCCACCGGCTATACATTTATTCAAGTCACGGATCGTTTAACGGGCGTCTCGCGTTATTCGGTTGCAGCGCACTTATTACCGGCCGAAATACGTCAGACCCTTATGAAATAACGTTGTTCAGCTGGCTCCCCAGCGACTGTTCACGTCGTCTCGGGCCGCGCATTAAACATTTACCGCGCGAAATATGTGTCAGGCTTTCACGCGAGTTATTTTGCGTTTCGAGGTACTTACACACGCGCCCTTCCCTAAACAGCCCCGTGCTGTTTTTCACTCTTCGTTCGTTCCACCCGCTTCTTCTTCCTCTTCGCCGCCGTCGTCGTCTGTTTATGCGCGCGGTTTCACCGACGTCGAGCACCGCCCTTTCGGGTGAACTGACTCTCGCACGTTGAGCTTGATAAATTTCATAGATCTACGCTGAGAAAAATTGCTCCAATGATCCTGCATCAACGTCCGCACGGACATCTTTCGCCCTTTTATGAGATTGCCTTGCGTCGAGGTTCTCCCTCTTTGAATAACATTGTTCGAGAGGGATGTTAGGGTGGCCTGACCAATGCTCGGAGTGTTTTTCGTGAATTTAGAAAATGAGAATTTTCGTTTTTTTATCATTGAGAATTATGCCGTATGGAAATCTAGGTCATTAGTGATTAGCTTGGTTCGATTTTCTTTAATTATAATAGAATCCCGTTTGATTGCACACTTAAGGTCTTTGGGTCATTTTTGACTCAAAGGAAAAAGTCTTTGGCTCTTTTTTGATTCAAAGGAAAAGGTCTTTGGATCTTTTTGTCCCAAAAGAGAGGCCTTGGGATTTCTTCGACCCTTCTTTTCTTTTCAAAAACCTTTTTCTTTGGATCTTGGGTCTTTTTTTACCCCAAGAACAGGTCTTTACGTCATTTTTTCACCCAAAGGAGAGGTCTTGGGTCTTTTTTGACCCAAAGAAAAAATTGTTTGGGCCCTTTTTGTCCCAAAAGAGAGGTCTTGGGTCTTTTTTGTCCCAAAAGAGAGGTCTTGGGTCTTTTTTGTCCCAAAAGAGAGGTCTTGGGTCTTTTTTGACCCAAAGAAGAAGGTCTTGGGTCTTTTTTGACCCAAAGAAGAAGGTCTTTAGGCCTTTTTTGACCCCAAAAAAAACGGTCTTCGGTTTTCTTTGACCCTTCTTTCCTTTCCAAAGACTTTTTTCTTTGGGTCAAAAGAGACCCAAAGACCTTAAGTGTAACAGTTTTTGCTACCAGTACGCTATAGTAACTTAGACAACATACTTCTCTTTTAAAACAGCTGTTTGACAATTGTTTCGGCACACATAGAAGAAATTAAAAAATTAAGAAACTAAGAAAAATTAATTTGAGAGATCCAGACTTCTCACCAGATGTCTTTTTGTTTGACTCCCATCTGTGGAATCAATCCTCGTCTTTTCCTGTTAGAGCACTCGAAACATGCTCAATTTTGACTCTCGACCGATTTTACTCACAACTTCGCTATATTTGTTCCTCCGACTATACCTTCGCTTATAGTTGGCGAACTTTTAATAAGCCTTGACCGTTCTATCTGTTTTACGGAGGTACGTGGATCGAGCATGAAGGCTTTACTACGATCCATTATAAAAGCGAGTATTAGCCACCGTTTGCCTAGAATACGTCTATATTATACGTGGCCGAAATTCGAACTTTATATCCACGGAAACTCAATGAACTATAACGCAAAAGCGCCGGACAAATTTATAACTTGGTCGTGAAACGGAGCATAGATGGAATAATAATTCCGAATTATTCGCGGTTGGAAGTTTAAAATATTGCCTTAATTAACCGACAACGATATACCTACGGTATAATGACGCGATATTTCCCCGCGCAGATACGTTTAACCTCGCAAGGAACTAATTTGTTTCGTATGAGTGTTCGCCGTGAACATTTCGTGGAAAAAAGTCAATTTAGAGTGCAACGTATGACAGAAAGTCTCAGGGAAATTGCAATTTACGGTTACGTGTGCTACGAATGAACAAAAGGAACAGAGAACACATGGAAAAAATGGAAGTTCGGGTAGCTATTGTGTTTACCTTGTTACGTTGATTCGTTAGCATATGTATTTGTTCGCGTACTTCGATATTCTTCAACGTTTCGCTGCTCCTTCGCGTTCTCGCCGCATGACTCACATAAGTATACTGTACTGGCAGTAAAGTTGACGTAAAAATGCGAACACGTCAACATAGTTGCGATCTGAGTGTGTTCTATAAGACCTGTAATTCCATTGATACACCTTTTTCAACGATACTTTGCGCCTTTGAAAACCTGAGACAACGAACCGCCGGTGAATCATCGACAAACGTGAATCATTAGAATAAGAAGCCTATGATAGTGATACCGATAGAACTTGCAACAAAAGGGCACGAGAAACAAGTAAAATTGATGCACTTTTAAAATAAGAAAAATTACAGAAGTTAGAATTATATTTGAATAATCAAAAAGACGATCATTTACTCTTATCAAAATTAAAATTTCGTTCGATTCCCTGAATAAACATTATCTTCGCACTGTACGTTGTTGACATTCCTCCAAATCACATGTCTTCTCAAGAAAGGAACAATTTGAACTTGTCCAAGTTGTAGCGTCGATTAGAATCGACCGTTGAAGCGCATTTTTCACGTTCAACCGTTAGTATCGCTAATTCCTCCCGCACGACCACCAGCGTAAAAGTTCTCGCGTAATTTCCGGGTGTTTTCGCGACTAGCAAAACTTGCGGAATTCTATTTCGAGGCAGAGTACACGGTGCAGCGTCGCATTGCATGCCTGAACTCCAAGCTCCTGAGCAAACTCGTGAATTAGAAATAACGCGGACACGCCTAAGCAAGCCTATGACAGCCGTGTGAGGATATTTCAACCGGCCTTCCCCCCGCGTCACACCCTGGTAACTCCGGAAATTCAACCCTGCAAGATTGTGGACCTCGAAATACCTCCGTAGCGTTGCTAGAATTTTCTTCGAAATTGCGGACACATGGTCCTAATGTCGCTCAAACGTGCTTTTTAACCCTTTCATTACTATTGGCGCCTACAGGCGCCATGAAAATTTGCTCTCGCTGTACCGTCGAAGCCTTTCGATGCACTTCCACCTTAACATAATTGTGGGTGACGGGAGAATAAACGTACGCGTGCTCGCGCTTGAAATCTTTTATTTCGAAAACCCAGACGAGATGTCTGATGTCGCTCGTGCGACTTTCGGCGGTTGAATCCCTTCGCGTCGTCGGTAGGGACCCTGGCTGCCCTCGGAACGGATCTCAAGTGTCCGCCCGCTTTCCAAGGACAGCCATCCTTATCGGCCCGCCGCGACATCGACGAAAGACACGTTCGTTGCGTGCGTCTCGCAGTCTCCATGGTGTTTACAATGTGGCGCCGTGCGCGCTGCATGGGCCGCCACGTAATACTTAATTCTATCCTTTACGCACTTCCACCTTAATAAACCGAATTTTAAAAGGATCCAACCAAAGTAAGAAATTTTTTCAAATTTACCGTCTGTTAAGTCATTAGGATTGATACGTTTCCAGACACGGGTCTTTCCCCGGTCTTTCGCAGCGGTCATAAGCTTGGGAGGCCATCGAGCATTTTACCTTCACTTTGAATTTCCATGTTTTTTCTATGGCCATTGTGCACATCTGCTTTCTAAGCCTTTCGACTTCTATTTTCCATGTTTTATCAGCGTCGGAGCGCTACCCAGATTTGTTACCTCCTGCGCCCATTGTTCGAGACACGCGGAGTTTCCGCGCGCGTCACTCAAGGGTGCACGGGCACTTGAGAGTGACCGTTGACTCGGCGGTGTCACCTTAGTTAGTTTTCGGTACCTAATGATTGGCAATCGCGTTAGATTCAACCACCTCCCTTGTCGAGTTCGGGAATGTAGTTGACCAACCCGCGTGTCCCACCCCCGCTGAAGACTCCTATCCGAGGTGTCTTGGAATTGTCCGAGCCCTCGACAGACAGAATTCATCCGACAACCGTGCGAGTAGTTCCCCAGAAAGTAGTCATTGTTAATAGCTATTCGTCCTCCTAAACACGGAGGTGGTCCTTCGAGAAGCGAACATAGTAAATTCGACAAAGCTCGAAAGTTAATTTGTAACTATCACGGGCAAGATGTTACGCCAGGCACCCATGTTACCCATTAAAATCTACCGTAGCGAAAGGAATAGAATTCTTCTTTCACAGATGGTAGAATGTTTGCGCTATTTTGAGCGTTTTTGTCGTTCAATATCTGTGAGTGTTTTAGTTTCGGAAGTGACGGTTGTCGAAGGAAATTTTTAGTACAGAATTTGACAGTGAAAGTGGAATTAGTAGGTTCCTGTTCAGTTTTCCAGGATGATTAAAGAAAAAGTGAAAGAATCAGTTTTTCGTTTGCGTTAATATCCGACGATTGGAGTGACAAGCATATCCGTGTTGGAACAATTAGTGTACCTATTATACGAGACAAATAGGAGTGTTGTACAGTGTTTGCTTTTTGTAACGGGATTTCATATAATCCAACAATGTGACTTGGAAAGCCGCTTACGCATGCGAGGAGAACGGGACAGTTTTCGAAATAGTTTTGGTTATTCACCAAAATCGGTGTTTCAGCGTTGACCTGCGTGTTTGGTACATTCACGTGGAATCAGTCGTTCCAAGTGTGAATATAAGATCACTTTATTTTGTCGAAATTCAATTTAAAAATGGAAAAATTCAGTGTGTATACACGGTGTGCTCGGTGGTAATAAAAGTAATAAAAATGATAGAAAATTTTGATGATTTTAAGGACGTGTACCTTGTGATGATAAAAAAAATTCCCCTGAAGTCATAAAGAACAGATGTTAATATGCAAAAGATTTCGATTACTTTAGAATGAGACCTTCAAGATTACTTTGATGAATTTTTCATTATCATCGCCATATGTACGCCGTTGGAACTCTTCTCAATCGTTCTCTCCTACTTCTAACACCAGCGAAAAAAATTTACACGATGACCACAAATAAAATTCCCTCCAAAAAATTAGGAAATGTTACAATTCAGCCGATCGTTATAAACAAACCACCCTCTAAGAAGTCAGGAAAAAAAGGGGTACAATTACAGCTTATACGAATCCAGTTTGCCATTCGGTACTCATAACAGCTTACCAGAAACAGAATTCAGCGAATTCGTAGTTTCATAAGCCGGCTTAGCTGTCCGCGCACACGCGTTATTCATTTGTACATACCTGGTATTTTCTATTTGCCTAAGCCCCACGTTACAAAATCAACGAACGAACGAACCGAGCTAGCTAGCGAGGCCGCCTCCGCGCGTTCAATCGACGTTCCTGCCCCGCAAAATCGAAAATTTACCCGTCGCGTCGGCGTACGTCAAAGGAGGTTTCATACACCCGTTGATCGAAGCCCGCGCGTGATATTTGCGAATCGATTTGCGTTATCGCTTACCCTTCTTTCTATTTTTTTTCTCTTCTTTCGTGTTCTCTGATCGAAACTCTATCCACTTGCGCAACCGATAAACAAGACCGCGAAACCTTTTTCCCTGAAGTCCACGTGGTTTGCTTTAATTTCGCGTCGGAGTCCTCGACGCAGCTGCTGCGTGCACGGGATGTCTACGGGTGGGAGAACGATGGTAACCGATTCGTCGAAATGTCGCGACATTTTTCTACGTCTGACGTAACGGCAAACAGAGGGAAGAATTGTCTGTGTATTGTGGGAGAAATGTTACGTTACCGTGCGGGGGGAATGTCGATTTTTAGTCGGAGGTCGTAGACGTTTCCATGTGTATCGAGGAGTGAGGTGGTTCCTCGAGTTACGTTGAAGGGTAAATGTATTATAATCTTATGCAACGTGGTCTGGATTGAGATAGATTATTGGAATATGGAAGCGAACTGAGGATTTCGATGTTGTAGTAGTTCGATTATCGACGAAGTTACGATGTGACGTTGAAGAAAATTCTGAGGGATGCTTTGGGATGGAGGAGTGCAATTGAGGTGGTGGTGGGGAGATTGAAATGGAAATGTACCGATTTTCACTTTCCATATTTATAATAATAGTGATTTTTTATGCTCAAGCAAGATTGTGCACTGTGGAAAATGGACAGCTGAAAAGTCAGAAAATGAGGAAAATGTGGGTAAAATACACTACCGGCCAAAAGTTCGGAAAAAATTCGGTTTCCAGAAAAAATTCAGCGACTTTGAGAATTTCTTATCGTTCGAATCAATTGACACGAGATAAATTGATAAACGTCGAATTGAGATAAACTTGAAATCTATAAAAAATTAGCAGCAGATTTAATATCGATGAAAAGTGGAAGGTGATTCCAAACTTTTGGCCGGTAGTGTAGATAGGGATTCACGGCGAAATTTGAAGAGAGAGATAGTCGGAGAAATTCCTCTAAAAAAAAATTCGAAAAATTCAGAGAAGGTCGATACTCTGCTGTCGCGATACTTCAGTATTCCATTTTCCATATTTATAATAATAATTCTTGAATAGAGACTCGGTGCTAGATGCTGTGGAAAATGGACGTCATAGTTAATATCAGAAAATGAGGATTCGTAGGAAAGTTTGAAGAGAGACATAGCCAAAGAAATTCCTTCGAAAAGAAATGCGAAAAATTCAGAGAAAATCAATACCCCCAGCGATGTTTCACTATTCCATAAAATTTGTAATATCTGTCGCTTTTCAAATTTACTCGCGAAACTGCGAAATGATTGCTGAAAAATTTCCATTTGATGTATGACCGTGTCGAAAAATGGTCCACGTTACACGCAATATCGGTATGGTAGTAGGGAAGTTTAATGGCACGGAGAACAAATTGTCCGGGATCTAGCGGTCTTTATTATAATATCAGCCGCATGGATGCGCAACACGGAGAGATACACGTCGTATAATACGCGTCCCATGCAAGATATACTGACCCATTATTAAAGTTCATGCAACAAGCTTTTCCTTCGAGTTTAACGCGAAACACGAGGTGGGACGTCCTCGAGGAGCATCGTCCCGACAAAATCTATGGACTCGTACCTGGTAATAGAGTTAGCTGCGCCTTCGCCTAATAGAATATCCCGTCCCGTCGCGTGAATGGATAGAATTTCGTATTGTTGCTTCGGTACGGTGATTAAACTATTAATAAATCTGATCGTTGTAAAATTAAAATTACACATGTGTGGGACGTACCAATTCCCATGATAGGACAATATTATCTATTAAGTAACGCATAGTTTGAGTATTTAATAAATACTGAAACGATTAAATAATAAATATAGAAAGTGGCAAAAATATGGATATTAGAAACGTAAACGAAAATAATTGGAGAGCTGTGTTAAACGCAGCTTTCTGCTTTAACTAAGTTGCATTGAGCAACGAATCAAATTCTATGACTACAACTCGATGCAGCTTTAGTAAAAACCTAATAAAGTCATCTTCTCATTAAGAAAATACTCTCATTACTTAAACATTTAGTAACAATCTTGTACGCAGCCTTATAGTCTAACACGTTCGCTACCACAGTTCTGTTAAAGCATCGCCCGCTATCCTTTATATTTTTTCAGTTTTACACGCCTAATATTCGTTAAAATACTCAAACTGTGCATTTTATGATAATGTATTACACGTAGATAATACCGTTCTATAATGAGAATTGGTGTTTCACACATACACTACCGGGCAAAAGTTTGGAATCGCCTCCCACTCTTCATCAATATTAAATGTGCTGTTAATTTTTTATAGATTTGAAGTTTATCTCAATTCTACATTTATCAATTTACCTCATATCAATTGATTCGAACGATAAAAAATTCTCAAAGTCGCTGACTTTTTTCCGGAAATTTTTGTGTAAATTGCAATGCTCGGTGATTCCAAACTTTTGGCCGGTAGTATGTATGTGACGCTGGGAACGAACGCGTTAATTAGGGTAACATTAGACAAAATCGCACAAAACCCACGTAAAACCATTCTCTACAATTTTTCACTTCGCTACTTGAGTGTTTAATAAATACCGAAACGATTAAATAATAAATGCAAAAACTGACAAAAATGCGGATATGAAAATTGTAGATGAAAGTAATTCGAGGGACAGCTTGGTAGCGAACGTGTTAAACACAGCTTTCTGCTTTACGCAACTTCAGCAAAAACCTAATAAAATCAGCATCTCATTGAAAAAACACTCCCAATCCTTGAAAATTTGGTCACAACCACGTGTACACAGCTGTACACTTCAATTAGAGTAACATTCAACAACGAATCACACCCAAAATACCCACGAAACCCATGTAAAACCGTTCTCCACAATACCGCCTAAATTTTCCCCTTCCCTCCGTTCCCCGCAAAAACCTGACCCACATGCAAGTGTCAACGAAGGTCGGAAATTTCCAACAGTCAACTTCCACCAACTCGATCCAAGACAAAGAGATCGAACCGCGTCGAATCACGTTGATTCACCGAAACTTTCTTTCCTCACGCAGCTCGACGCTATAAAGTGGAATCGATCGAAATGCTCGAGGCTCCCTTCGTCCTCTTCGTATCTTCGCAGTGCTGCTGCTCTGCTCGATGCAATTTACGTCTCTGCACTTCGCGTGGACGGATATTTTAGCGAAGTTCCTCCACGGCCAGGGGCCACCTCTATATATCGTGCACGTGTATAAAACTTTCACAGAGAGCGGGTGGAACCGGATGGTTCATGCAGATATCTATACATTTATCCAGGTCTAGCTTTTTCCGCAGCTAAGCCACTCACACTAACACACACCAATAGTCTGCTACCTATTAGGTGAACCGCGTGTTTGCTTCAGACGAGCTCGTTGCTAAAAATGGCCGGCGCATACTCCAGACATGATACCCGCGCACCATGTGGTTACTCTTGTCTTGTTGTTCAGCGTCTTAATTGGGGTAGACGTGTTGATCAACTTTCGAGATAGATGTGTTGAACGAACGTGCGCTATATTTAGGGCCCCAGCCTGTTCTTGTAATAAGTTTATTTTCGTTACGCTCGCGATGCTTACGTTCTATTCGTTTTTGGTGCATGGGGGATGTTGATGATACAGATGCGAGATTTCCGTGAGTTATTGAAGCTGGAGGAATGGTATTTTTGTGTTATGAGATTTTCTTTCATTTCTTTTCCGGCGGATATTTCATTTATTTTGTCAAATTAAGTTTGTCTCTGACGAGTTTTGTTTGTTACCGTGATCTTATTTCTCGGTTGGAAGATATCACCATGGATGATATCACAGTATGAATTACTGTGATCTGGAGTCTTCGTTGCTCGATGCAGATCCCACTGACCAAATGTGGATCTTAATCTTCGTCGGATTGATTGCGGATCTCACTCTCCAAGGGTGTATCCGGCTCGAAGGACCAAAATGTTTTTTTTTTTTTATGCGATGGGGTGGGGTGAGTGCCACCTGGAGTATTTCCTCCTTATGCACTAAAAAGAATAAAGACTTTAGTTACCTTGTACAATGAAAATATGGCGTACAAACCATGCAGCGGGATGCAGAAGCAGGAAAAATTGCAAAAAACCTGCAAACAGAAAGTAGTTAGATGGGAGGGTTTGTGTGGGTCTTGAGGGTTTGGGATTGGCGCTGAGTAGGACACAGGCCGAGGAGGGCGAAGTAGCTGCGAGGTGTTGGAGTTCAGCGGGGTCCAGACATGCAATTCCTTCGTACCAGGGGAGAGCGGACGATGTAGAAATAAGTAGAACTGAAAGATAATAAGGGACAGTGAAAGACAATGAAAGACAAAGTTTGCAGAATGAGTAGACAGTGTCCCAAATCAGGTCAATCCAGTGTAAGCAGGTCGGAGGATCAAGCGTTTCTGTCGTGGTTACCGGTCAGCCCCAGTGGCATATGCTTCTCTCCGTACATGTTCTGTGAAAACTACCTTTATACATCTTTTTGTAGCTTCTAATGCGGAAAAAGGGCCAATCAACGCCTTTCCTAAAAAAAAGGCCTCTTTCGCGAACACTTATTGGTAGGTAGATAGAAGCGATGCAAGTCAACGGTGGGGGTGATCAGTCGCGTGGTTCGTGTTGAGGACACGACAAGTCTAAAGGGACGAAATGGTATCACTTGGTGCTTCTTGCTGAACGCTGTTACCTCGAGCCTTGCCTGCTTCTATTTCTGTGGTATAGCCTTTTCAATTTTACGAGATAATTATTTTCTTCAGTTTTGGTTCTTCTCTGACAGAAATATAATTCATTTTGTCAAATCGAATTTGTTATCGAGTTAAATTAAAATTAAATTTAAAGGGACAAAATGGTATCACTCGGTGCTTCTTGCTGAACGCTGTTACCTCGGTCCTTGCCTACTTTAGAGATACGTAAAAGTAGGTTGAATCGATTAATTAACTACGAAAGCTCGCCAGCTTCCAGACTTTGGCGAACTTCGAACAACAGATCGGCGAATTTTCGATAGCTTCTGTTAAATATATAAAAGAAGCTACTATTCAACTTCGATTCCCACCAAGTTTCACAATATCAGGTATCATTCCCCAGATAATTGACCAAGTCGTGTTTACACCTTATCGCCGATAGTTGACACTCGGCCGTCGTCGAGATCTCATTAATCGCTCAGTACTACCTCCGTTACTCAACCTGTTCGAGTGAAATCGAACAGCTCTTCACCGAATCGCGCCGCACAATGGGACTAACGGTGAACAGTGTTGAATAAAGTGCGACGTGAAAGTTTGCCGCATGTTCACGCGAATGTCGATCTGTTGAGCCCGGTTTTCACGAATCATCGTGCCTGAACGATGGCTCGGAGAGACGTCGAATAGGAAATACACACGGCCGGAGCCGGGCCGGGCAAGTTTGCCAATTTCGCGGTGCGATTGAGCCGACGGATGTGCTCGGCAAGACGTGAGTAAGCCGCTTTATTACCAGCCGAGCGAAAGTTAAGTCCGCTTTTCAAGCCCCTCGAATCTTTCTTGAAGTATCGATTAACTTCTCGAGTGCGAGGCTTAAAGCGCCTCGTCTTAAACACAACGAACACACGAATGGCCGGGATTTTCAGGAATATCCCCCAAGGGGGAGGGAGAAACGCGGAGGTTCCTCTATCCACGAGCGAACGTTCCGTCGTCGTCTCGAAGACCTTTAATTTATTTAAACTTCGCCCTGTGCTAGTAGCGGGCGCGCTAAGTTCCGTCAGATAACGCTTTGACAAACTAGCGTAGATTCGACCTTTCGAGACTGTCTTCTGGCTTTTGTGGCTGTTTGTGTCGGTGAATGAAAGGGTTGTTCCGTGTTTCTGGCTATGAGATGGAATTTGTTTTGGTGTTCTTCTGGGTGATGAGTGTAATTTTAGTCGTGACTAAATTTCAGTTTGTTGAGTTATTAGGTGTGGAAATTAATTCGGTGACTTTTTTCTGAAAGGCTCGACGACTTTGTCGACTGAAAATTGCTGGAATTTTATGGAGACGGAATTCGTCGGTTACTCGATAAGTGGGGAATCGAGATCTTTTTTAGCGTTAAAATTGTGTTCGATCGTTTGTAAATGAATATTAAAGTTTGCGAGAAAAGTTTGTTAATAAATATTAAAGTTCGCGAGAAAAGTTTGTAGATAAATATTAAAGTTTGCGAGAAAAGTTTGTAGATAAATATTAAAATTTGCGAGAAAAGTTTGTAAATTGATATGAAAGTTTGCGACAACCGAATTAATTTGTACAACTACTGCATTTGACTCTCAGGAGAGTTTCAACTTGTTCATATAAGCATATGCTTTTTTGATAGAGAAAGAAATTTACGTTTAAAAATTAATCTTAATCGAAAGTATAGCAATGAAGATATAAAATGAGCCAATGGCGAGATATTTGGTCACTCTTTTGGATGATTAAGCTAGGCTAACTTTGTAATCGTGCTCTTTAAACAGTGAACGTGTTACGATATATCGAAGTTGATTGATTAAATATTGCAATGTCGGAAACATGTGACTGCAACAATCTTATCAAAAAATTATGATAAAATTGAACCTAACGCAACGTATATAATACCGATACTATTACTTCGAATGATAGTAGAGCAACAGTGTTTCACGTTAGATATAGTATTTCGAAAACGTAGAGTTACAACAGCTGGATTTTCCAACTGCATCGCTGCACTTCCAAAAAAAAAGTGAAATCACATGATAAATCTTCTCGTACCATTCAAGCTTCTCTTATATAACTTTCCCCTATCTCTAACCAAACAAGAGATAGAACTCGTCACTCTCCACCAATATCGAATCTGCTATCAATTTTTCCTAAGCTTCGCTAGAAATTTACTAATTTTTTAAAAATACATTTTTCATTCGAAAAATCTGAAAAAATTCTCAGATATGTACCACTCTGGCTATAGTATCTCAGATTTTTTTCACAACTTTCTGTCGAATAGAACAAAAGAAATCAAGTCTGAAGTGAAAATGACGTTTGGGTCGATAACTACCCCAATAATAGGGGTAAAGGGTTCAAACTTTCAGGAAACGGTCTTCCTAGGAAGCTCTTTCAATTGACGTATTTATCACACGTTTCATTTGGTTTCGGGACACTTTTACCACGCTTATTCGGCTAGATCAGGGGTGGCCAGCTACACTACCTTTGGCAGCCACATTTCAGGAAGGAATATTTCAAAGAGCCATTTATTTAGCTTTACTTTTGGACATTGATCAGTTTACCATATTTCACACGTACATTTTATTTGCATAAGAGTCGCGCTATGGCCACTCCTGGGCTAGACCCTTTACTGACTTCTTGCAAAATTCTCGATTAGCATGCACAAAGATCCCCAACTTTTCCCTGAAAATCTCCATCCAGCGTCTCGGAAAGATCCCAGAAATGGGCGAGGAGACACCAGAAAATCGAGAAAGGAAGAAAACGGTAGATCGACGCGGACGCGCGACGCAATAATTTACCAAAGAGCCGGAAGATCTAGAGAAGAAGAAGAAGAGGCGGTCGCGGCAAGGAGGCGAGGGCGAGGCATGAACGACGTGTCGGAATCCGGAGTATTCGTCGAACGGCCACCGATGGCAGCCGATGAAAGGAGAAACTTGGATCGTTTATCACGCGCGTTTCCACACCGAAGTTTCGCTCAAGTTAAACTGTTTGGACGAGCACGAGGCACGCGGATTATGGATCCAAATGGTCGATTGTTATCGTCCGGGTCCCTCTCCTCCCCCCGAAGAACTTCCCGTGTGCTTTAATCCCCCTTCGTTCTCCGCGTCTTTGAGGGGACGGTCTTCGTGACCGTGTGGTTTTCCCTCCACCGTTGGTATTCCAACTCTCGCGTCGCACGCCACCGCGCTTCTAATAACGAAGCCCTTATATTATGCGCCCGGTTATACTTGCTCCTCCTGCCTCCTTCGAAACCGCCATTTTTCCCTTTATCGCGCGCCACTCGTCGTTTCCCGCGCCTTTTCCGCTTATCCCGGTGAACATCTCGGCCCTTTGAAGCCTCTCGGACCTTTCAACTCCTGCTTTTTGTACTCCTTTTTCTCGCCAGAGTCCATTGAACGCGTCGCGAATGCTCGATCGCGTTTCTTCTTCGAGGGGTTGTTTTGATCAATTCGAAGCTTTCTTCGAACCGAAGATTCCTTTTTTGTGGGGAATAAGAAATAAGAGTTGTTGAACAGGTATTAATGCTGAATGGTGTCGATAATGAATCACTGGTTTATGTGCGCGTATTACTCGAGTACAGTATTACCGAGGCATAGAGCTCTTTAAGCTTCCGGGCTTACAATTGGAGGGAAGATTTTGGCCGCTCAGAGGTACTAATCCAGCTTTCCCTGCTCCCTTTTCACCATTCCTGTTCTGATCGCTAGGTTTTAGGGGAAGTTGCCAACGAGAAAATTCTAGCGTCGTTTGTACTTAATCCATATTTAACCGTTTAAGAACTTGCAGTGAAATGAAAAAAGCTTGTATTTATTTATTTACTTTTACGGGAAGATTTCTCAGTAGACTACACGGGTGATACCCAGAATTACTAACGGACGCAAATTCGAAATGAGACACTTGCAAAGCTCTGTCAACGTGTGTTACGAAGGGGTGAGTGGAAATATTGGAAAAATTGAAATGTCGTGCCGGTTCGCAGTTTCACAAATTCGGCGTACAGCAGGTCTAATTGGAGTGTAAAAATTGATTAATGGCAACAACCGACGCACGAAATGAAGCACTAATTTTGCACGTAAAATGAAGGACACGATTTTGAAACTTCACTCGGTGGTGCTTAGCACGCCATTAAAATGTGAAGAGAAACCGCGACACACGCTAGATGGTAGAACGATAAAAACTTCTTTCTACCACGATCGGCAGTTTGAAACGACCATAAGCAACTGTATCGCTTATCTTTGCCCCTGTTTCCACGCTTACAACCAATTCAACCCACTTACATGCCGCTAACACCGTCTTTCCCACTAAATTATCACTTTCAAATCCGTGCGAAATCACTTCTTTTTTTTTCCTCTAACTTCCACAAAGATGTTAACGACCCTTGTATCCACATTTGCATCTCTCCGCCTGTCTGTGTCTCGGCCAGACACATTTTCTCCGCGAGGGAGAGAGAGAACGAAGCGTGTTCCACCGTTTCTACGAAGTGCATATTGACAAAGCGTGTTTGCAGCGTGAAAACGCGGTTTCTCGATGCCACGCTGGAAAAGAATTCCCGCGGAGTAGGTCGGTGCAATTAATCAAATCACGGAAGAGGCGTGACGCCTGTGGCTTTGAATATTCACCAGGCCCCCGATATCGCGTTAGAAAAAGCCACGGTGTACATATTCGTTTAATCAGTTAATGACTTTCTCCACGCACGGGGGAACGAGAAGTTCTCCTCGCCGCGAGACCCTTGTAGATCGTGGCCGCCGGAAGTGTCGGGCTGTGACCGAGGAACGTTGCCGGAAGCGGCTGGCTCAGCTATTCGTATTAACTGTATTACATTTTCACGATACACTTGGTAATTGATAAAAACAACCTGTGTCTGCCACCGAGGATGCATTTTCCGGGAACACAGTTTTTAAGCTGAAACAAATTTACCTTGGCTCTTTGTGTGTGTGTTTTTTTTTTTTGTGTATTCTGTGTATTCTTATTTATTTGTTTTTTTTTGTGTATTCTGTGTATCCTTCTTTCTTTGTTTTTTTTGTGTATTTTGTGTATCCTTCTTTCTTTGTGTTTTTTTTTTTCGTTAATATGTCGTTTTTCACAGGATCGGAAAATTTTAATGGAAAGTTCGTTTGCCGCAGGATATCAGAAGGTATCGGTTGATCATAGAGAATTGACTTTTTCGAGTGTGTCACTTTTTCTTTGGTGACACTTTCTCGGAGGTTGTCTTTTTCAGGCCGATATCTGTAGGGGGACGTTTATAACGATTTAATTGGCACGTCGTATCAGCGTTGTATCGTGACTACTTTATCGGCAATTAAAGCTGATTTGCATAACTTGATGGAGGCATGCTCGACGAGATATAGCATTGTTTACGGGAACGAGCGAATTTAATAAAACACCGATGGGAGTATCGCGAGTCATGTCGTAACGATTACGCGGATATTTCGGGAATGGTACTTTCTTCTGATTAAACAGTGTGCAGTGTTTAATCGATGTTCGACATGAATTACCTGTTATTAGGTAATTATGTAAAGTTGTTGTCGTACGAATTATTTGTATAATTATAGGACAATTTACTTGGAACCAATCAGGGGAAAAGAAATTGTATTTAAACGTGTAATAATTTCTGAAGTAGCACGAATGTGAAATAAAAGTAGAAAATGGTAATTGAAGTAAGCGGTAAGTATGGTATACGTAATAGAAAAAGTGACTAGCATGTTTCACTGCAATTATAGCATCAACGAAGCACAGCTGCGGCGCAAAACGCGCAGCCCTCATTTGATTACCAAAGTTAAGCTGCATTAGCCATGGTTAGCTTAAATGGCTAACCATCCAGGAGCTCTATTCTACTATTAGCTGACCCGGTAACCGTGACAATAGCATTATTGTCACAACGAAACAAGCAGGCTGTGACAATAACGTAAATTATCTTGTACTGGATGAAATATTCACTATATTTTACTGTATATCAACATTTTATGCACTATTCCTTCTAATTTCGTGCAGCTTAACCCTAGTACTGTCTTCGGGTCATTTCTGACCCATAGACTTTTTATTATTTCAATGACTTTTGCTGTTGCCAAGTTTATGTTTTCTTAAGAGTATATTAAAAATTTATCGTCTAGGTTCTTTGGGTGAAAAAACACCCAAGGATCTCAACACTAGAATTACCGGAGTCAAAGTGACCAATTGGCATCTTTCGAAAAATAGCGAACGTTCGATACTGGTTAATATCGTCGTTTGCAACTTTTCCGAATTTATTTAAATCTAATTCTTCAATTGTGGAAAGCTCCCAACGGGTCATTCTTGACCCGACTGATATTTCTAGCGTCAAGTGTACAGTCGAACGAAGCAACGCGCTAGAATTAAAATTCACAAAGTTCCTTTAAGCATTCTAAATAATATTCCACTGCCCAGGAATGCTTTTCAACCCCTTGATTTCTTTTTCTGACTATGTATCTAAGCGTCAGCTGTTTCCCACTTTAGTACCTACAATATTAAGTAAGAAAAGCTGATGTATTATTTCAGTTTTGCAAATTAAATCGAAGATTGGAATTGAAACGAATTTTCTTCACCGATACAACTCTTTTTATCAGATCTTCGCCAAAATCTATGACACGAGTCTGACTCGTTATCACACGCCAAGGGGTTAACAAAGGGAAAATCTGATACTTGTTACTTTCCACGAAGTCGACACCTTCGAAGCTAGCCCGAACAAAACTGACCCACGTTTACGCAGGCGAGAGTCAATCCTTCCCCCGAAATCGCCCTAAACGCGGAAATAAGATATTCAAAGCCCCCGTAATCCGTATCTCCGCTAACTGAAACTATTCGCGGGGATTTTCGAGGTATGCTCCGTGTCTGTGTGTCCCTTGGAAACAATGCTCCGAACGTTTCGCCGGCACGGCAAACACGCGCAGATATCTGAAGCAGAACAAACGGAAAATCTTGCGATAGAAACTGGACGAGGGGGAATGGTACACCTTCCTCAACGCGCCAATTAAGGAAGAAGTTTTATCGCATCGAGTTGCGTTGCCGTGCGCCGCGCCGACAGTTGTACGGCTAATTCAACCGCGTTGTTCGTTCCTTTTGTTTGCTCGTTCCGCGGCAGTCATTCCGCGTGGCGAATAAACGCGGATCCAGCGACGTAATGTTCCATGCTGTTTCACGCTAAACCGATTCACCGCGTATACAGCGACGCTGATAATCGCGCGGACTGATTGATATCGCGCGCGAGCGTACAAATTCTGCGCCTTTTTTCCCCCCCTCTCTCTCTCTCCGGCATCATTTACCCTCCTCTATTTAGCATGGAACAACGTGCCTTTCATTCGTCGAGTGTACTTCGTGTTACGCGAGATTATCGTTGGAATTGAAGACCGCGGTGAAACGAAACGGAATATTAGAACGGTGAATTTGCGGAAATCGTTTGAACCACGAAACCGGCCCGCGCTTTCCGAACTGGATTATTCTTTCGAAGAGGGGAGATGGATACGTGGTTACTTCGCGTGTACGAATTGTAGAACGTACGGTGTGTTACCTTGGTTTGGAATATGATCGATTCGACGAGTGTGATAAGAAATTGCTGGGCTCGCGCAGAGTGAGAGAGATTTAATATTTGATCGTTGAAGAGAGGAGTGGTAATATCGCGAGGAATGCAAACGTGATTCATTGATCGGACAGTTACGTCGATTTGCTATCAGCAGCGGCGAGGTATTAGCGAGGAGAGTATTTTTTTTCGTGGGCAAGGCTGTAGGTGTGAAACGTAGATTAAACTGTTGGTCTTGTTTCAAAGGTGTAAATAGATAAGATAGTTATTGTTTTATATTTTTGGTTGCATTGAAGGAGAAGCTTCGATAAATTTCTTTAATAAACTTCAACGACGTCAACTCCGTTTTTTAATATATTCATGAGAAATTAATTATTTAATGAAGAAATTAAGCGAGAAATTAATCACGAAGAATTCACTAGGAAATTCGATTTATTTTACTATATACAGGGTGAGGCACATAACTTGTCACTCTGAATATATTTTCAAGTATACACTTTTATTTATTTGGTCGGTATTTTTTTTTAATTAATGGAAAGTATTTTTTAAAATAAATCGTCAGTAAAAAATTAATCGTCGGTGTAAATAATTAATTTTCACTATTAAATCGCATTTTATCGGTGCAATTTTATTAATTTGCTTTTAGTCGATAAAGTTTCAATTTTTGGTTAGGTTTTAACCTACCATATATTTAAAATACCGACAAATTATTATATTTCAATGAAAATACTGACAGTTTTCGTATTAACCGATGTTTTATTTCAAATATTGACCATTTATTCAAAATACCGACTAAAATTTTTTTTAAATACTGTCCCAATAAAGCGGCCTAAAATATGTTCTACAAAAAAAAAAAAAGATTTCACAGTAATTTATTTACGAGATATTAAGGTGACCTAAAATTTTTTAAACAGAACGCCTATCTTCTTACACCAAAACTTAAAAAAGCGTTTATCGTTTAAATTCATTCATCCCACTCATTCATTCTGTAAGGAATTTTCTATTTCTTTCTAGAGCATTCGGGAAGTTGCTCGAACCGCGGAAGATATGCAAACATATTCACTTTTGTGTAGGTACACTTTTGAAAAAACAAAACACAGTGTAGGCTGTTAACCAAATTTTAAAATATCCGCGGTGGCTAAGATGGCTCGGGTGTCCGTCTCTCTCGACGGCTATAACGAAAGTGCCCTCTCCCGCGTCCTATCCTGCGTTGCTCCGAAGAACCGTCAGAGCCTCCTAGCTCGACTGTCCTGGGAAAGGGCTTGGTTTATGGCACCCTCGGGTACCCGCGCGATTTCTCTTCCAGTGACCCTGGGTGACGAAGTCCAGGCCACCACTTCGCCGCTTAAATCTCATATTCCTTACGTTTGTTTGTTTGTGATAACCGAGAACGTTCCCGAAACATCTATGTAGAAGGAACAAACAAAAGCGAGTCAGTCTGTCTGTGCAAATGGTGCAATAGTCTATCTGCAAATCGTCTGTTTTTCTCGTTAGCGTAAATAATAAAACACGTTGTAGATTTTCTTCATTAAAAAAAGTTTTCCGTGTTCCTTACAATTCCTATCCACGAATCAATCGATTCTCCCACCTCCCCGTTTGCATCCCCAGCAATGCAAGAAAAGGAAACTCCAGTCGTTCAGATAACCGATTTACCTAACCGCGAACGTTCAAACGACTATCTTAGACCTCGATAGCGCGGCACCCTCGCCAAACCGATATCAATCGTTCATAACGAAAACGTTTAAACGATATCTAGCTACCCCAAGGCGTCTTTCGAATCACCCAGAGTTCGCGTCGACATAGAGAGCGCATCGTTGCTCCAGACTAAATAGCAGCAGCGTGCCGATCGTCTCGATCTTAATTGCACAACCCGGTATTTATCTTGGGCGCGAACGAATCGCTCGGAATTCGCGCGACCGCTGCTATCTGGCTGGCAATTAAGCTGCAGAGGGGAAGAGGGAGGCTATTAACAGAGGCCGTCCAGCGACTCGAGGCCTCGGATTGTTGCTATACTTTGGCGATAATGGTGAATTAATAGAGTAGCAGTTAAGGGGGAAGAGGAGAGTCTCTCGTTGCTAGTGGGAAAAGTTCTCGATATCCGTCCCCCTTCTTCTTCTTCGTCGTCTTCCTCGTCGTTGTCGTTGCGAGAACGTGAACCGCGAGACGGTAGACGGTTAATTAAGGAAACCGTTAACTGGGGAGAGACCGACTTATCTGCGACGATTGGCTGCTAAGTTACCCAGCGGAGCAAATGTTTCAGAGTTTCAATCAGCTTCCTCCACCCTCTCTATCCCTGTGTTTCTCTTTCGTTTGCTTCGCCTCTCTGTTCGTCGCTCGGTTTGCTTCTCGGGAATAGCCGTGGAATAGCTACTTTGCAGTCGTTGCCATAAGACGCTCTTGAATGCGATTATAATAAATTCTTGGGTGAAAGTTGCCGAAGCGCTCGAATCCGCTTTCGATGATAATGGGCGAAAGAGGTGGAGATGAACGGGGCTTGCTTGTCGTCCGGGACCCGCCTTTCAATCTTCGATGCCTGGATTACGATTTACATGACAAACCTTGCGGTTCCTCTTGGTCACGATGTTGGTTAAAGACTTCCGTTGTTACGTCGACACTGCTGCGGCTACGTTTACGCTACAGTTCTTTCTTCTCTCTTTCTCCCGCGCTCTTCGCCGCCATTTTCCCGGGGTATACAAACTGGCTCGACAATGTGGTTAAGTGGTTTGTTGTGCCGAGAGAGGATCGAGGGAATGTAGCAAGTCCTTTTGTCAACTGGGAGATAAAGGGTTGTATAGGCGCATCGTGGATCCTTTATGGATTATTAATCTATCGTCGTTTTGTTCTGTTACAGGTGGCTACGTAGGTTGGGCGCGCGTCGAGGCTACTACATGCAGGTGAGTTACTTGTTTCTTCGGTTTGTGATGCTGTTGGAAGTTGTTCTTGTGGAGGGATCGTCGGGTCAAATTTGACCCGATGCTAGAATCTTTTCTACATGCAAGTGAAACTGAATTTTTTTTATTTTACTGGGCATTCTAAAATTGTGATTAAAGTAACAAACGTATTTATGACGGAGGTAGAGGATCTTTTGTGGAAACGAGAGAGACATGTGAAATACGGGTCAGCGATGACCCGAAGGTTAATCTCTTGCAATTGGAACATTGTTTACACTGTCTATTATCTTGGGTACAGAATGCAGTGTATGCAAGCGAAACGGCACTTTCTTTATGTCATTAGGCATTATATTCTTTAAACTTATACAAATAGGTTGGGATTAAAGTGTCCCTTGTGGAAACGAGAGACATTTAAATTATGAGTCAGCGATGACTCGAAAGTTAATCTCTTGCAATTGGAACATTGTGTATTCTATCTATTAACATATACAGTATGCAAGTGAAACGAAATTTCTTTATTTTACTAGGAATTGTATTGTTTAAAATTATGCAAATAAATTGTGATTAAAGCAACAAACGTATTTATGATACAAGAAGAGGATTTCTTATTGAATCGAGGGATATCTAAAAATTGGGTCACTGATGACCCAGAAATTAATCTCTCGCAATTGTAAAAACGTGTATTCCATCTATTAACCAGTCGGTACAATTTTTCGTCTATTGTCCTGAGTACAGAATATCGAGTATGCAAACGAAACGAATATTTGCAATTTTACTGAGCATAATATTGTTTAAAATCGTTCAAATAAATCGTGATTAAAGTGACAAACATATTTACAACACAATCAGGGGAGAGTGGTGATTCTGTTTCGAGTGTCGATTGCAACGCGAGACGTCTGAAATATACGGGTCAGCGATGACCGGAAGGTAAATCTCTCGCAATTGGAAGCACCGTCTACTCTGTCTAATACAACGCGAAACTTTTATACTCCGTTGAAATATGCATATCCCTCAAATACCGTGTTAATCGTTCCGTCGCAAAAGGTAGAACACGATTAAAACACTCTCCGAATCTCAGACACTACCCGTTCTGCAAACCTTCCCGAAATAATTTTCATCCTCGTTTCTACGTTTTCGCAACTTCACCCTCGTCTCTTTCTTCGCTGCCTTCCTATTAATCCGACAAAAAGTTCCGCCGTAGTAATCCCCTGTGTCTATAGACCAGCAGAATGTGGCAAAGTTAATATTGTCGTTAAGCGTGTTACATTCAGTCGCCGAGGAAGAAAACGAAGATCGCAAAGTAGACGTTCAAACATTTGCCAACACAATCGTCCTCGTTGCTGCTTCGTTTCTAATTTCTCGTTGATCTTATAGTGAACCAGAGGAAGAGATAATTATCTCCACGTTGCGTAAACAGTTTTCGCGATCGTTTCCACCCCTCCAGTCTAGCTTTATTGTTACCAGGCTCGATACAGTCCGTAAACAGCGACACAAAGGAAATCCTGCTGTCGGTGGGATGTATTTTCACGCAGGCGACACGAAACGGAGAGCGGTAAAATAATTTCGCAAAGTGAAAATCGCGGTGAATAAGTGATGAAGCCGGCTGATTTATCGTCGTATCGATAACACCGGCCGTTATTCCGTGCATCGCTCTCAACGAACTCGAACTCGATCTACTGTACCACGCGTGTATATAGGGTGTTCCATTTGTCGTGTACGATGTAAACAGGAAAAATGTTCGATTTTGAGAGATGAACGGGTGATGTGGAACTGTTTTCGAGAAACAATTAACCGCCGTGTATGGGGTGCTCCGTTTGTTCTGTACGACGTGAATAGAGGAAAAAATGGGGAAAATATTTGTGAAAAAGTAATAATTGAAAACACAACTTAAGTGTACGATGTAAATTTTAGAGATAAATTTAAATAAAGGAAAAATAATTTTGCAGCCGTTGTGGAATAACAAAGGGACAATTTTCAGTATTCTAGCTTAAGATTAGGTTCTGTTTATTCAAAAATAATTGAAAATATTGAAATGAAATTTCTATAAAAGAAATTCGAAGAAAATCCACCGTCCCAACTGAGATATCCATTTTCTAATGTACCGGGTGTCCCGGTTGCTTGCGATCAAGCTCACCGAGCGTCTTCTGCAGGGAGAAAAACTGGGACACTCCGTGGATATATCAAGGGGATTTGATCGAACGTTTAATTAAGTCCATTAGAAATCCCTCGCGAAAATACGATACCCATTTCGGTGGCGATCTGTGTCGCCGGTGGCGCGAGAAAGAAAATATTCTCTCTGGGTGAATCCCGGGGGTTCGGGAGGACGGTGATGGCTGCATCGTTAGTCCGACGATACAGACAATTCTTTTTCACTTTGATACGAAAGTTCAATAGGACACGGCGGCGACGGCCTCGTTTCTCTCGAGGTTCCTCGTTTCGCTGTATCAAGGCAGCCCACAAATAATTTTTTCCCCCTTTTTTCTCTCCCTCCTGTTTCTCCTCTCTCGCTCGCTCTTTCGCCCCTTTTTCCCGTATTTACTCGAATTGGATAGCTTTCGGCACTTTGCCGGATATCTCGTGTCGACGGCGAGGTGAAAAACGCCGGCTGATATTTGAATAATTCACGTTCAATCGTATTTTGGGGAAAAACGCGGCTCGCCGCGCGGAGGAAATCGCATTTTGGGAAATATCACGACCAATGGTACACCGTGTGACTTACGATGTACCGATGTACATTGAACGAAGAGTTAGTTATATTCAATTTTTGTCGCGTCGATTCAATTGCAACGCGACCCTATTATTTTTATATTAACGACAGTCCGACGGTGTATGGGGTGTCTCGGTCGAGGCGAGGGTAAATATTCCGGCTGTAGCAGGGTATTTCTATTTCAGCCACCGCACTCTTTTTAGGTAGAATAACATGTTTTTCATCTGATAATCTGCCGGATATTCTTGCAGCTAAATGATATTTAAAGATCGTACGAATTGTTCACAGCGTCGGTGATAATATTCTGTTCCGGTCCGTTGAAACGTTACGGAAGTAAATAGGCATGTTGTTTTTTGGTAGCGCGCACTCGGTCAATTATTGCCCAGAAAACGTGTAAATTGTATTCCAGTGAGATTGTTCAAGCTGTGTGCATATTATTATTATTTTTTCCACGTTTCTGCATTCAAAGGGCGTCCACAGAGCGTTTAGAAGGTAAAAACGCCTTGTTTTGAATATCCCTGAGTTCAACTTGCAAAGAGTTAAAAGCTTTCGTTCTCACGCAATTTTCAACCCTACAGGCAATAATACTAAGTTTATTTCGTTGAATTAACGCAGAAAAATGCAGAGGGTAAAATCGAAGCTTAAATTAACATAAAAGTGCGCCAGAAGGCTCGAAAAGCGCAATGTAAACAAATTTTCAAAGCGCCTACAGGCGCCAAGAAAAGCGCCCAGAAAATAATCCGCAAACCGTGGTAAAAATTACCCAACTCTCTAAAAAACCTGAGCGTTACCATCTAAAGACAGAATCCACCACGAAAATCCTCTCAGTTACCCTCTTACACGTAGGTTACCGAAAATACTTTCGGGATTACCTACTTAGGCCAAGTACCCCTATAAAGATATCGTTCCAACTCCGCGCACTCGTTGCATCGCCCTAACTCTCCCACGTTCGGTTTTCGCTCGTCTCGTTGCCTCCCTTGAGAGCGGCGGTAGCAGGATTTCTTCGATCCTAGGTCCTCGCGGTGTGTATATATTTCATTCGGCGACGTTTCTTATCTCGGCGAACTCCGTAGCTTGTTTGGTTCGCGGCGGCGGTAAACAATGCCCGGAGCCGTTTCACGGGTCAAGGAGCCGCGAACCGGCCAGGTGAGCACGTGCTCGAGGAAGTCACGTTTTCGCACATGGGGCGAAACACATTCATCATAAAAAGCTCGTTACGGCACCACTTGTTGTCCGAGCCTCAAGCCTTTCGACGTGTCTACCGTGCTTGGGAGGAAGAGTGGCTCGCACGCGAGCAGAAGAGGCGTCGTTTTCTAGCCAGCAAATTGAGGATAAAATTGCCCGCGGTGGATCACTTCTAGGTATCCTCGTTCCGGTATCACCTTCGCGTCCTAAACGTCGTCGAGTACGTTTCTTCTTCTTTGTTTCGGGTGGTAGTGTCTTTTGTGGATTGCTCGTTGCTGTTTCAACGTTGGAAAAGTTGCGGATTGAGACGATTCATGGACGATTGAGGCTTTTTCTTGACACTCGTAGAACGAATGCAGGGTTGTATTGAATCAACAGAGATGAAAGCAGGCGGCTCTGATTATGTTTGGTACAGGGAATACGCCTATTTTATGTATCAAATGTAAATAATGACTGCTAGCGACGCCTATAGCCGTTCAGTAGGAATCGACCACACTATTCGCGCTTTTAAATATTACGTTTGTATATTCTTCATGTTTCGACGCGATTCGTGATCTTTATTGATTTTCGGGTATCGCGCCTCTCACACGCCAAATTAATTTTGTGTGAGCGTTTCAATGTTAGCGTTGCAATGCCTTCTTCCAATTACTTTCAAAAATTCAAATTGAAAATTTCTGTTCTTCCAGTTACTCTCAAACATTCAAATTTGAAATTTTTCTTCCTCCAATTACTTTCAAAAATTCAAATTTGAAATTTTTCTTCTTTTAATTACTTTCAAAAATTCAAATTAAAAATATTTCTTCCAATTCCTCTCAAAAATTCAAATTTCAAATTTTTCTTCTTCCAATTACTTTCAAAAATTCAAATTAAAAATTTCTCTTCTTCCAATTACTCTCAAACATTCAAATTTCAAATTTCTCCTCCTCCACTTACTTTCAAGCATTCAAATAAAAAATTTTCCTTCTTCCAGTCACCTTCAAGAATTCAAATTAAAAATCTCTCTTCTTCCACTCACCTCCAAAAATTTAAATTCCCTCTACCCACAAATACCACATTTTTTCTCACCAGGCAAAATCAAATCGCTCTACTTCCTACCTTTATCACCCTCTCCACCCTCGAACTCTCAAACTCACATATTCCCTCTCTCTCTCCACTACAAAACAAATTCTCCATTGAACACGTGCAAAAGGCAACACGTACAAACAGAATCCGGCAATGCTTGAGCAACGAATAGTAAATACCGTAAACGAATTGAAGCGGCTCGATACGGGCGAGTTCACGAGATGGTGGCTACTTCGCAACCGAGTTCAGAAACGCGTCGTTTGTTTCATCAAACGTGGTTTACGCCGTGATAAATCCGACTTGTATGTCCATCGGTGCGAGAGTTTCGAATCGAGTTCGAAAGTTCATCACGTTAGTCCGGCTAAACAACGGTACACGTCCACCGAATCTGTTCGTTCGTCTGTGTACAGTTTCGCGTGAGAATCGAATTTTCTTTCCCGCCAAACGCGAAGATCAATCTCGATCGTGAAACAGCCAGCTGACACGCGACTCGATCATCCTGCGATCAACCCGTGTTTCTTTCTTCCCACCGGCGAAAGCTCGCGTTGCTTCTGCGACCGTAAGTTTCCCTTTAAAATAAGCTCGTTTGTATTCCGTGCAAGTTGGAAGAATTTCAGGAGTTTGTTGGAAACGTTATTTCATAGTTTTAAATACTCGAGGGGCGTAGGAAGTTAGGATCTCTTAAAAGTTCGACTGCTGAGTCAATCATACTAATGTAATGCACGATTATGTGGAAGAACGTAATCATTCTTAGATAGATAACAGTTTAACCCTGATCCGTCCCTCAGTTACGCATTTCTTAATAGGTCCCTCGTTGTTACTTTGACACAATGGTAAAAAATCAATCAAACGAAAATTTTGTACATTTTTTTATTAAATATAGCAAGTAAAGGAAAATTGTTTTCTACAAACAGCCGAATAATACAATATTTTACCGGCAAAATGTGTCAAATTGACACGAGGGACGGATGAGAATTAATAAAATCTGACAAACTAGGATTGATGGAATTAAATGATTTAATTAACGAATGCCAGGAGACAGAATTAATTGGACAACGAAAGGATAAAGTGTGTGGATATTTCTTAGAATATTTCTCGAACCCACTGGCTTTCACCGTTGCACCATAATTTATGCATCTTAAAGTTTGCATTATGTATGAAAATGGCTGCATTGAATTTCGAAAGATGGAAAATTAATTAAAAGGTACTTGAACGATATTCAAAACTTACCGGCTTCAAACCACTCTTCATAATTACGCAGAAACTGGACTCGTTTACAGTTCCTAACAGTAGAAAAACGAATATCATCGTTACCAGAAACAAAAGCCAACCTCCTTTCGTCGTTTTTCCCGCGCGCACCGTTCGGCTACGATCCGCCTGTTTATTTACATACGGATATTAATATCTCTAATTATCATGCGATACGTTATTTACCCGACGGCGCATTATTTACACGGCGATATTTAATGAACGGATCGCGAAATATTGATCTGCGAGGCTATTCCCGCTACGTCGACGATCTATATCCCTGAAAAGGTTGAAAAAGTCTCTTTTGATTTAAATGCCGGGCGAAAAATGGGTCTGGGTCACTTCTGACCCAACGCAAGGTTTCTGTTCCGTATCGAACATTTTCCTTTCTCTAGTTTACGAGTTCACCAGTTGTTAAACGGACCTGAAGGATCCCGCGGCCCGTGGGATTCGCTGAGACGGTTAGAGACGCGTACCCTCGGTAAAATCTCCCTAATTATTTCCCGGAATTTCCCAAACCCCAGACACCTCATCCTTCTACCACCTTTACCCTCTCTCCAACTACTTAAGAAACACCCTACGACCAATAATCGATTCTCTATATTCCTCCATTTTTTCACCTCCGAAATTTAACTCCGTCTTCCGTAACCTAGATGCATATCCTCCTCCGAATTCCTAGACAGTCTTGTTCCGAACGCCAACCAACAAACAGCCATCTATTCAATCAGTCCGAGCACTGAATGATCCACCAAGTTTTTTTTACATAACATAACGTTCGAGATAAGGTACTCTGCTTCAGGTCTCGTTAAAAATTATCCGACTATTTGCACTCGTGATCTAAGTTTGCAACACAACGCGAACCGACGCGAGCACACGACAGTTTCTCTGTCTACACGTCGGAGAATCGATACTTTTTCGTCAGATTTTGATGTAAATATTGGGTGGTTCGGAAAGTTCATAGCGAAATGTAAGAAAAATTCAAACCGACGTATCTCTGTGTCCAATCGAGATAGCGACAAACACCGAAAGGTGTTTTACTCGTTATTTGAAGATAAATCCGAAGTATCCCTAAAGCGAATTATATTTTCTACGATGGAGCGCTACCACGAAAAATTCGACATCCACGCTCCACTGCGAAACATGTAATTCGATTTGTATCCACCCCCCGATCTCCTTGCGAATTATTTGAGTAGCGCGTTGGATTCGCCTTCAACCGCCGAGAAAAGTACCGTTTAACTTGTATCGCTGTGTCAATTAGAAACAGAAGTACGACAATTTGAAACTACGTTTCTGAGAAGAATTTAACCCAAATGCGTTCTTCCGTTCGAATGTGCACTTAAGATATTTGAAGACCGTACGTATAACAATTTTCGTTACCAACGCGCCACATGACTCTAGATAATAAGCTTAAGGGCACATAAATTTGACAGCAGCAGAAGTTACTGAAAAAATAGGAAGGCTTTGGGTCGAAAAAGACCCGAAGACCGCACCAGGGTTAAAAAAGAAATACTGCCGTTAATTAATGGCTGAGTAACATTCAACGATAGCGTACTAAAGTCGTCAGCTATCACACAACGATGGAAAAAGTATGACATCCCATTTAAAAAATTTTCTCCGCCAAATTCCAACACGCTCGATCTACGGGTCAAAAATGACCCAGCTTCGTCGACCGACGGTCAAAGCATTCCACCTGGGTGTTCGTCCAGTGTCATCGATTGCACGAACCAAACAAAACAATAGAAAAGAAGAAAAAAAGAAGCAGATGGAAAAGAGAGAAAGAGCTTTACGAGACTGGAACGCTTCTAGGCAAATGGTGAACGCCTCGCGGCTTTGAAATCGGCGGTTTCGAAGAGCGCGCGTGGCCATGGCACTCGTAGACTCACAGCTGCTTTTTTATCATCCATTTTGCGAGCGCGACAAAACGCGCGGCGAGGGCCACAGGCGGCCGCGCTAGATGGATATAAAATGGGTAACGCGGTCTGGAACGATAACACAGAGCCAACGGGCGCGCGTTCCATTTTGCTTGAATATCGAGTGGCGGCAGCGGGAGCAGTCGACTTCTCGATTGTGTGTGATTGGGTGCTTTCGACGCGTCCGACTTCCAACCACGCGAGCAACGAACACATCGGGTCGGGAAGTGGAGAGAGGAAAGAGGAAAAATAAGCTTCGTCCCCTGCGTGTTCCATTTTCGCGCGAGATGCGTGCTTGGGAAACGCACGCTCCAAGGGAAATAAGACGAAATTCCGGGGTTCTAGCGCGAAAAGGACGAATTCGTCCTTCGAGCTCCGCTGCCTCGGCTTTCTTTCTTTTGTTTCGACGTTTGCTTTAGGGATTTTTGGGTTGGTTTTCGTCGTCGCGGATGCTGAATGGAGCTCTGTGCTGTAGCTTGCAGTTCCGATGGTTGTGATGGTGTATTAACTCGTTGATATGCAAATATAGTTATTCGAACAATGGGTTAAATAAATGGTGTTCACTATGAATTCTCTTAAACGTATTTTATTTTCTTTGGCACGGAAGAACGTCTTTATGCTTTGAAAATCGCAGACGAAGTCAGGGCACGACAGAAAGTCTGTTGTCCATTTAAGAAAAAGAGACCAGGACTGCATCAGGCTTTTACCCAGGCCCCTTAGGTGTAAACAGTTACAGGCCTATGGGTCCGATGACATCTGGTTTATTATATTATTTTCACTGGCAGTGTTTCTCATACATAACACAGTTCATTATTGTGTCACGTCTGCTATCGCCTTGTAACACGTGACAAGTTGTGATAAATCGAAATTAAAATTATAATCAGTTGATAATAAATTGCGTCAGTGAAAATTTGCAAAAAAGAAAAAAATACTTTTATTCAAGAAAAAGTAAAGATCATTACAATTTTTTTTAATGAAAACAATTTTTTATGTGCCAATCAATGCATATGAGAATTCTCTTCAAAAAAGTATTAGAGGACCTAGGTCGAAAATTGATTAGCTTAGAAGTTGTGAGTTTTGTCCCGAACGCCCATATACGCGAATCACTCTGTGACGGTAAAAAACCATTTCCCTAAGCCTTATAAAAATATCGGTGCAAAGTCAAATTTTTTGGACAGCGACCGATAACCGAGAAGTCACGCGCACGCATTTGTTCGATCGCGCGCGGATGAGCCTCTGTTCTTCGTCCCTGAGCGCTCTACGCGCGCTCTGATTGGACAGTGTTTTTCGTTAATAATTCAAAAATGAAGCTTCAAACCACATTTTGGTAAAGGAAAAAGTTGTTCAGAGTCACCCCAGCAACCCCCCATTTCCGGGCGTTCGAAGAGTTACAGGACACCCTGTAGATAGCCGTATCAAGCACATAGAAAAATACTTTTTCTGAAGTATCCCAGACTTCTTTGTATGTCAAAGGGTTGAATATGATCTTGTCACAATGTGTAAGCGTTCAGTCTACGCTTAATTTCTTAGATTTTTCAATTCTCTTTTCCTATATTACAGTATCTGGACTAACTTTCTGTATCTCTTTATGGATCTCCTTAAAATTTGCAAGAACTGCTGCGTAATACAAGCTCGTTCCTTTTTCAGAATGTACCAGGCGAAAGGTTTCAATCAATCTCTATCAATTACATATTCCTACATATAGCATATAGCTCGCGAATACCTCTACACACCGTTCCCAAAATAATTCGTCAATCTAAATCAATCTTATTACTGTAAGAGTAAAGAATTACAAGGGCTTAAAACGACGGATATTAAAATGACGTTGGTTCGCTCGTCGATGGCTAGGTACGGTATTGTGTGGGCCGCTGCCCTTTTTCCCGTTTTTACACGCTTCTTCGGCCGTTAGGGCCCTGCAAGCCGTGGGGTGGGGCCTTGTCTAGGGCCCCCTGCGGCTCGGGTCCCGCGGTCGCTGCCCAGGCGCGTCTCACGGCGCCTTACATTACCGTTTTCTCATTCCCGTTCAAAGCACTCTTCGCTGCTCATTCATTTTTCAAGCAACGTCCATCCAAACCGTGCATCCGTACGATACCACAAAATGCTCTCCGAAACCATTCGCACACTGTTTAAATATTCAAATCCCTCAATTACGACAGCAGCCAGTGCACACACTAAGAACGTAGCCACGAAACGTCTCTAACCTCTTTCGAACCTACAGATCCACCGCTTGTTCAATACTCCGCTACGGTAACTTTCATCGCAGGACGACGATACACGACACATTTTCCCCCGATAAATAATCACGGAACCGACGATAAGGAACAAGGGTGACTAGGCTGAATTCGGGGCGAATGGGACAGTTTGAAGGGAGGACAAAGTAAAGTGGAACGAACAGCGGTAGCGACGCTTTCACAGTCTCTAGCTCGCATATTTTTATCGACTCGACAAACTTTGACCCTTCGACTCTTCTCTGTGCTTTGATTGACCCGACAATGATCGCACTTTAAACAGTAACGTCGCAGATAGAGACGATTCGCGTAGCCTGGATTTCTTCTTAGATGCTGAACGCTCTGATAGACACGTCGAAGGAAAAACCGTGGAACGAATAAATTACGTCACGGCGAACGATAGTTGAGCTATCCTTGCGAACTTGTTGGAGGGAAAGATTGGAAAGAGGGAGGATTTTGGTTGCAGTTTCGATGTTGATCGAAGTGGAGCGAGTATTTTCGCGAAGTTTCCCAAGCTTCGAGTAATTGGTGGTAGCTACGAGATTGTCGATTCCGTGAATGCTGTTCCTCTTTTGTAAAGAATCGCTCTGCAGTTTGGTGTAGAGACTCTTTTTCGACAGGAACGTGTACTTTCTTTATGTAACGAACGCTGCAGCTTAACCTTCTTCTTTCTGCCTGGATTAGAGACGTCTGCGTGTCGTTAGAAGTTAGAAATGTTACAGAATAAACGAAGAAGATGTGAGATTTTATTGGAAAAAATTCTGAATGCTTCATTTTTTTTTCTTTTTTTTTTTTTTGGATATTTCCATGAAATTTTCTGGGTAGATTGAAATTTTTCTATAAACGCAATATCGGTTGGGAAGATTGAATGGAATCGGTCGAAATCGTTCGGTGGAATTAAAAGGGTTAATTATTCATGAGATAAAACGCAGCTCTCAAGCGACACCAGCCGGGTTGATTAATTTTTCAACGTCAAAGCTTCTGGTTGCTTACGAAACTCTGTTATCCAACCGAGAATAGGTATATATATATCTATAGATTTTTAGTAAATATACTGGTTACGAAGGCAGTAGCAGATTCGAGTGCACGGACTCTGAATCTACTTCGCGGGAGAATTTCATTCTGTGCCGACGCCATTGCTCTGTTTACATAATTTTAATGGATCGCGGCGGGGGAATTGAAACACCTCACAGCTCGATTCAACGGACCCGCGGCGCCGTACGAACGGTTAAGAAGCACTGTAACCAGTGAACAAAGATAAAGTAGCGAATGAAATGTTGGCGGGGATACAGTCGCGCCAAATTTGGAGAGGAAAATGAAATGTAAACTGGGACGCGGGGCGTTTATTTTCCCGTTCTTTTCCCACCCCCTTTTGCCCTGTTCCACCCCTCTTGCTTCCTTCCTGAGGAAGTCTCTCTAATTCTCTCTCCTCGAGTCTCTCTCTCTCTCTCTCTCTCCCTGAGTTTTTCTAATTCTCTCTCTCTTTGAGTCTCTACAATTTTCTCTCTGAGTGTTTCTAATTTTGTCTCTCTTTGAGTCTCTATAATTTTCTCTCTTCCTGAATCCCTCTCTAATTTTCTTTCTGAATCCCTTTCTAATTCTCTCTTTCTGACTATCTCTCTCCTTGAGTCTCTCTCTAATTCTCTCCCTTTCTCTCTCTCTCAGTCTTTCTAATTGTCTCCCTATGAGTCTCTCTATAATTTTCTCTCTCTTGAGTGTTTCTAATTCTGTCTCTCTTTGATCCTCTCTAATTTTCTCTGTCTCTGAATTCCTCTCTTTTTCTCTCTCTGAGTCTTTCTAATCCTCTCTCTGACTCTCTCTCTCTCTCAGTCTCTTTCTAATTCTCTCTTTTTAAGTCTCTCCCTAATTCTGTCTCTCATCGCCTCTCTAATTCTCTCTCCGACTATCTCTCTCTCCCTCCTCCTCTCTCGCATCCTCTCTCTATCTCTCGTTGCTAAACACAAACACTCCGCGACAAAGAGGTCAGTTTCACGAATGAATCATTTACCAGCGATTATTATCAGCCACCGGGACATCGCCGTACAATTTTCCTTTCGAGTTCCATCGAGCGGAAACGGATACGCGTTGTTGTACCGTGCTCACTGGAACCTCCTCCTGATCTAATTAATCGTTTCCTCTGGAAACTGTACTTAAAACTGCTTTTTTCTCTCTTTGTTTTTCAACGTAAGAACGATACAAAGATATACCTACAACGTACTATTTTTTATTCATCCGGCCTGTTACATTGTTTTGAACGACAAATTTCCAATGACAAGCAATTCTCCTCGGCGCGATAATTTAGGGCATGAATTTTAGACGATCTTCAGCAGCAACTTTGATGAAATTGCATTCCTTGCGTGTAGGGTAGTTCGGTAACTATTAGCACTTCGTTACTTCTCAAACTTAGTTCTCAAGTAATAAACTATAGTTGAAGATCAACGTCTACTTCCGGTCAATATTGAAATGCCACCGTTGTTGATAGGTGTGAGGTTCCAGTATTACACCCGTAATGATGATCGCGTGTCTAACAACATCGAGAAACTCATTATGACACCGTTTATGGTGATACACAGGTAGAATATAGTGTAAAGACGAAGTCTACCTTGCGCAACCTAATCTATTCTAAGCTAACCTAACTTCCATGCAAAATGAAATAAAACACACTATAGAAACGACTCGCTAGAAAGACAGACAGAATACACCGGAACAAGAATAACGGACAAAAACGTGTATACAGTCAGGGACAGAAATATGTGGACACTCTTCAAACCTGAATAGCTTTTTTAAAAGTATTTTTGAACACGTTAGAAGGATTAGTTCACTACGTGACGTGTAAAAGAAATTTTGAAAGAACTGCAATTAGTCGGAATCGCGAAGAAAATAGCAAAGCTCTCCTTTTACAACTTTTTTACACGTCATCTAGTAAGCTAATCCTTCCAACTTCTCAGAAAAACTAAACTAAGGGTAAACTAAACAAGTCGTTTAGCCGAATTTTAAAAAAGTTACCCTGTTTCGAACGTTGTCCACATATTTCTGTCCTCGGCTGTATACCACGAGTTCCGAAATGAAGCAAAAAGCAGAAAAAAACCGTAAATCCAATAACGATTCCATTTAACCAGAATAACTTCCGCCTGTTCATTTCCACAAATCGACATCCTTGAGCATGTCCGTGGAGACCGCGGAGACATGGTCGAAATAAAATCGTCCGGTCGTTGGTGGAAGTGGTTGCGGCAATTTTCTCGCGGAATTATCGAGTCCGCGAAATAACGAGATGCATATTTCGCGAGTGCCTTCGAGGCTCTCGCCGCCACCTCGCGAAATTATGTCGGCCATTGTGCGGTACGGCCACAGGACGTATGGATTTACCATTTTCGAGGGCCATTCCGCAACGGACGATAATTACGCGCCGACTTAGCTGCGAGCAGCGAACTCGCCGAGAAATTGAAGAGTCGAGAGTTTAGAGATGCCGTGCGTTCCTAGAATCCCACTGTTTGACTCTGAATAGCGTCGTAAGGGTAAGTTAGAGGGACGCTTAACAAGAAACGCCGAACAGAGCCGTGGACTATAAAGTTCCGCGAGATGTTTCGTCCTTTAGACGTTATAGCCGGTTAAGAGCCCGGTGAGATCAACAGTTTTACGATTGTATTAAGTTGTATATTATGTATTTTGTACAGGATTGCTTCGGTGGGAGTTTCAATGGTAATAAAGGTGGAACGGTGAACGGCAACTTTTCGGCGTGCTTTAACGAGGATAAGTAGGTGTAACGAGCTCGAACGGGGATGTGGAATAGTGTTGAGTCGTAATTATGGAAAGAAGGTATAGAGCTATGAATATTATCAATTTGAACGAGCTACGTTCGAAGGAAAATGCGAAAATTCGTTTGAAAGATGATGTCTTGTAATTGTAATATACCGGGTGTCCCAATTTTTCCTGATCGAATTTTGTGAAACTTCGTGAGTATGTTCTATGGGTATAGATAAGAAGAAAATGTTATATGAACACGGGTCGTTTGAAGCTTCGTTAAGAAGTTTTAACAAAAATAAAAAAGGAACTTGTGGTTGCTACGATACAAGATACTAACGGCTCCGGTAGAAGTTGCATTTAACACCTGGAACAAGCTGTAATTGCAAACACAGCTGGTTTGATCAGTGGAGGGGGGGACTCTGACACCGTGTGTATATCTATAAAAGAGACACAAATATGTTCTCGACTTCTTGAATTGCTGCCACTCAGCACTCAGCACGTATTACCCCTACTTCCATTTTCTCGTAAACACAAAAGTCCAGTTCTGTTACGTTTTAACAGCCTTTTGTCACCGCGTACGTCCTCCGGCGTGCTCAAGTCGCATAAATCGACAGAATAACGAAGGTTGACGATCAAAAGACCGCTTTAAACACGGACACGCGGAATTGAATGTACACCGGAGACAGAGATGACGAGGCTTGTATAAATGAAAGAAAGGGGGTGTACCGGCGTGTTGCTAGAACTTCGGGAAGAAAGGGTATCCAAAGGCTCGTGGAAGTGGAACAATCGCGCGTACCAACAGAAAATTCGTCATTTCCCTTCCGTTTCGAGTGAAACTCGGAACGAATCGTATTCGCACAGCTCCCCTTTATGCACGTCGCACGCTAAACGGCCCGGTTGCTCCACATTCGAGCGCTTCGCCGTCGTTTAATTTGCATTTTATCGCTTTGTAGCATATTGTTTTCTCCAATTTGACCCCAGGCGCGCGCCTCGAAAGCGATCACCGCGAATAACTTGGCATCGAGCTCCACTTTTCTCCGGCGTATATCTCTCTCGGTCATCGCGGGACGATCGGATCGCGAATTTCCTGGATTGCCGGAATAGCTTGGCTGAGACGCGATTCTGAACGAATCCCTCAGATTGCCGGGCTGATTATCGTTTGATTTATGTATCAACTTGCCGAGAAGATCGGGGCGAAACTTTCGGTGTCGATTTCGAGGGTAACGGTTCGCTTCGGGAAAAATATTTGCTCTGCAGTCGGGTTGTATAGTCGGTGGAAGCGATATAGCTTGCTCGTAAATTGAAGCATTCAAGTCGTACGCTGTTTGTCAATTGAGACTTAAAATTTCTGCTTAAAATCCTAAAAACCTAACCTAACCTAACCTTTTGTTGAATTGGTAGAAATTAACCTGAAGCTATGGGAATTCACGTCGCTTCAAATTTTGTTTCTGGTTGCCGTTAACGTGAATTCTCCTCATTTCGTTTCCTTTGGTTTCTTGCAAGCCTGATACTTTAAAACAAATTTTTTCATTTTTATTCTTGCCTTAATGACAGAAGTTTGCGGCAACAAGCTACAGAATTTCTTTATTTTAGCCGGCAACCAGTAAGAGAAATGCAAAGGATTGCCGGTAGCGAATGTGTTAAAAATTGAAATGCAGAAAATTTTTTTAAATACACTGCAATGGAAGAATCGATTCCGAGTTGATTCGAGCTTCCCAATCTTCCTCAAACTATCGTTTCAGCTCTCAGACCGATTTCACGACCTCGCCATATCCCTTCCACTAACTATACATTACCTATTCACTCCATATATAAGGTCGATATTTTTGCATTTTCACGAAGGATAAATATCTTTTTTAAATAAATCTTTTTGGGCCGTTGTTAATTTATCGAAAAGGATTTATCGAATCCAATAGAAACAAAGAGGGGAAAAAACCACTCTGCACTACTGCAATTACAAGATTGATCACTTCTTTGGAACGGAAGTACGCAACGCAATCAACTCTCGTCCTTCTTCGTGACTCTCCACAGAACCGATACGAATCCGCGAACTGTTTCGACCTTCTGTGACATTCTTATCGCTGTACAGGGCGAGATAATACAGGTAGGCGCTAAGGCGAACCGTTCACGCACCGAAACCCAACACATTCCTCAACGGGAGCATAAATTAGCGATTCCAGCGGTCGATGTGCTTCCAGCGCTGCGATATCGACTGCAACACGCACGCGGCGTGTCACACGCGAGAACCAGAGACCGCGAAAACGTCGAAGAAATATGGCGCACATTATACAAAATGGTGGCAGTTTAACAGTGCAACAAACTATCAAAATTTCCCTTGGACAGATTCATAGCTCTTCTCACATACAACGAAGAAACCAATTTTACCAAATTTTTAACTTTCATTTTAATACTGCGCCACTCGGTAATTCGAGAATTCTTTCCGCATATTCCGTCAATCTTAGATAACCAACCGTTTACCAATAATGAGTCACGAAGTCACCCTAGAAATAGTAATGCAACGATGGACATAGTAACCCTGCAGAAACAAGTTATTCGTCAACTCCCTAATTGTCCCTTCGAAGTCATTTCAAGAAATTCGTCGCCAGAGCGAAGTTCGCGTTCTCCCCAAAATCCCATCCTTATAAATATTGGACGATTGCAAAAGTTCGGTTTGCACCTTATCGCACCTCGGTACAGATGTTTGTTTTAGCGTTATGTTACATTCCTATCGAAGGATACACCGCGTCTGTTTTATTTTCAAATAATTATTCGTTTCATTTCATTTTATTTTCAAATGAAACGTGTCTTTGCACACGCCTCTTGTGTTTTATTTTCCAATCGAGCGCGAACTTTTGCAATCGCCGAATATCACTAGAACATACCTCACCGCAGAGTTAGTCCCATATATACCGTTAAGGCGTTCGCCCTCGATATTACAGATTTTTTGAAAATTTTTCTCTACAATTACTCGTGCAACTAATTAATATTACCTAACACACGTCGCAGCGAACACGTTTTCTCCTCTTCGCGAAGTTGTTATACAAAAATCCGCGTGCACAGAGTATCACCGTTGCAAATAAATATTTAAATCGTAAGAATATAATCGGCGTTTACTTTCGCTCCCGGATTCCAACACGTCAATCTTGAAGAAACATTTTTGAAAATTTCAGTTCGTGTAACGTTGCGATTCCAAATGTTTCCGTGAAGTAAATTACGTTTGATAAAGATGACATATGGATTTGGAGGCTCGATAAGGATGCATTTTAGCGACGGTGGCCGCAATCTGACGCGCTTGTTCAATCCTTCCACCACTGGCCCCATTTCTCTGTCGCGGAACCGTGTTCCCGCG
>NW_017100231.1:2419120-2425672 GCF_001263275.1 Habropoda laboriosa | reverse complement strand
TGCCTAATTTGCATTTTGCGTGTGACTTTGTCTTCGACGTAACACAGAGTTTATTAATAATGCAATGGACGCGACGCGAATACGCGCCACTGTTAGCATAGCTTTTTCATCTTCCACGTCTGATTCGTTTCTGTTAGCTTTTCGTTTGGAAAACTGTTGCAGAGATCGTTTTCACTGGATCGTAAAAGAGATTTGTTTGTTACCGTGATCTTATTTCTCGGTTGGAAGATATCACGATGGATGTTTCCCTATTGGTTGTTTAGTTTTAGGTTAAACTACGTTGTTCGGTTTTTTTTAATATGTACACTCCGTACACGCTCTGCTTCTCTCCGTACATGTTCTACTTTCGGGCTTGCGAAAGCTACCTTTATACATCTTTTTGTAGCTGCTAATGCGGAAAAAGGGCCAATCAACGCCTTTCCTAGAAAAAGGCCTCTTTCGCGAACCCTTATTGGCAGGGAGATAGAAGCGATGCAAGTCAACGGTGGGGGTGATCGGTCGCGTGGTTCGTGTTGAGGACACGACAAGATTCGTTGCACTTTTTGTACTCGTTGATTTTTAAGTATAATTTTGATTCTGTAGATTGAATCATTGATTGATTAGACCAGAGGTTGGCAACCTTTTCGTTAACACGTTCCGTGCCGGACCGATTTTCGGTGACTTTCCGTTCACGCCGCGTGGGTCGTATGCGCTTTTCACCCTATGTGTCTTCCAATATTTACAAGATTGCAAAAATCATTGTTATCGTGAAAAAGGTAACGTTCAAGATACGCTATAGAGCAAAGGAAAAATGTTTGTTTCAACAAATTATCGCCGTAGTTACACAGTTTAAGTCAGCGGAAGGAAAAGGCCGAAATATCAAATGGCCTGAACGGAAAGTCCAGAGTGGGACGTATGCGACCCACGCGGCACGGAACGTGTTAAAAAGGGCGCTCCGAATGGTTGGCTCGTGATAAAGGGCACTTTGCCTTAATTTTGCTGGAAGGGTAGTTGTGAGCTTAAGTACATTCAATACATATTTGTAGTATCGGGGCCTCCATACCCAAATAGGAAACCGACGAAAGAAAATAGAGAGGGGGTTGTTGGCGTAGTGCGCAAAGGCTCGGCTTGCCAATCCTGAGGTCGCGGGTTCGATTCCTGGTTGGGTTCTTCAAAATTTTTCCTCGATTCCTAAATAAATACAAAAAAAATAACTGAAATATTTATAACGAGGTTTCGACACCAGAAGTTGTGAGATGAATAAGGCACAAATGCACATTCAGAAACACTGTCCAATGTGATAAGAAGGTCTGTGGACACATTTGCAGCGATTCCGGAAGAAACTTAAAAAAAATTATTGTGATTGCGAAACGAGGAGGGTACATTGACGTGAAAATTTCAAACTTTGTATATACATATTTGTAGTATCGGGCCTCCGTACTCAAATAGGAAACCGACGAAAGAAAATAGAGAGGGGGTTGTTGGCGTAGTGCGCAAAGGCTCGGCCTGCTAAGCCGACGGTCCCGGGTTCGATTCCCGGTTGGTCCCTCGAAATTTTTCCGTCGTTCGTACATATTTGTTTAAAATGAATTTATTAATGTAAAATTCTACTGGTCCGTCTTACGCACAATCATCATTTAAAACAATTTAGTAAAAATATCTGGCACAGTGGCAGGCATTTTAAGAATGCTTGGCGGGCACATGGATTAGATTCTTGCTAGAAATTATGTGAAAAGAAGCGGTAGGAATGAAATGTTTCTCAAGGAAAGGAAGTTTTCGTACAAGAATTCAACGAGCATGTTTAAAGATTCAGTTAATGGATAATGATAACGATATCTCAGTTGGTAAAGCAAGGATGCAGGAACGTAATAATACTCTACAGAGAAGTTACATACAGATACACACCGTCGGTCAGAAACCTTTTCCAGAAGCTTTTAAAATACACGACTTACACTGAAGAAGCCGGTAACACGAGAACTCGAGTAGCAAAACCTTTCTTGCACAAATTTCAAAGTGTAACTTGTACTCCGTGCTCGGCTCAACTTTGGTCATGAATTTTACTGTATATTTGCTGCGTAAACTGTGCACGATATGACCGAAAATCAAGATAAATACTCGTATAAAATTATTCTCTTATGAACTACGAAGGAAGTCCATCTTCCCTTTCTCTATTTTCGTAAAAGTTATTTTCACACCGCTAAAAATGAAGAAAACGCGGTAGAATATTCACAGACTACGAACTGATGCAAAAAGAAAAAAGGATCGATGATCTTCTCTCGGCAAAACTGAAGGAAAGTTAGACGTTAACGGTTCAATTCGACACACGAGATCCCATATCGCGTTCGATTAACGAGATTCAACAAGTATCATAGTTTCCAGGCGTGGAAATTTACCTTCCAGCAATCTCCGCATGGAAAACTCTCCCGAAATCGAGTCATCATCCGCTTAAACTTCCCAACTGCGTATCTCGCGAGCTGCCAATTCAACGAGCAGAACTGCATTACCCGGTAGAATAAACCAATGTCCCAAAAGAGCGGCAATTTTATTTCCAGAGGAACCGGGTCGAGGTTTCGGTAGAATGCTCGCCGCGAGCGACTAGTTAGTCCAAGGAAATAAAGAGCGTCCCGCGGGATTTCAATAAGCCACGGAACCTTCCTGCGAATGTTGATCCTGCGTTCACGAATAGCATAGTGGTTCCTACAGTTCGCCGTGTGGTTACTTATTTCACGTATCGACTCACTCGACTTCGACTTCTCTTCGTTTTCATCCCTCTTTCTCTTCTTTTTTCTACTCTTTCTGTTGGGATAACAGATTATCCTAAGTTAGGGCACGATCAGCGCATTTGATATTTTTTAGGACTCGAGTATTTTCATTTTTTTAGTATGCAATCGGCAGAAAGGCTGAAAACTGAATGATTTCTTCTCCGTCGCTTTTTCACACCGGCAGAGAAATTCTTCTAACCCTTTAATAGTTTATCTCGAGTGAGATTTGAACAGAGAGTCAATTACCGAACAATTTACCTCGGGAAAGAAGAAAGAAGACTTGGTATTATTGTCAAGCATGTGATCTAAAGTATATACTTTTCTTCGCCATAATTCCTAACTTCATTAGAGTGTCAAAGAGTTAAAGATTTCGTGGACACGACCAGTCCACGTAGATCTAAAATTCGACATTTAGTTGAGTTTTCCTCGCTAACGTTGTAACTTATTCGCGGAGAGAGTATCCTTAGAGCGGAAGCATATTCGCGAACGACACAGCCGTATCGAAAGGGTTAATCGTCGCTCCGGCGATAGAATTGTCTCGGAAAATTACTTTCCATTGGCTCGCTAAATAAATTGCTTGAGAAATCGCGCGATAGCCCGACACTCTCGACGGTGCGACGTGGCGAGGGCATTGAAACGCATTCAGAGGCTGAGCCGCGACGATTTTACAGTCCGTACGCCATTCTCGAGCACCTATGAAGCGTGTGCCGATTCTTATCCGAACGACGACAACTTGGTAAGCGGGTGTGAGCGCGCGAAATAAGCTGCCGCCGCGTCGATCGCGAACCTCTCGCCACCGTTGAAAACCGTTCCACTCGAGGACCCTACCACACCCCAGACATCCCTCTTGTTTCCTGCCGACGCTCCGACTGGTAATACACTTTCCTACGGCTCTACTTGCTTCCATACACCGCGATAAAACGCGTCTATCCGTGGAAACCTTTTTATATTTCCCGATATCCACACCGCTCGGACTTCGAATTCGCACCCGATTCTCGCGCAGGCTTAGACTAAATCCGCAAATCGATGGTCAGTGAGTGAGCGAGACACTCTGGCTGACCATCTCGAGGAGTTTTCAGTGCTTTGTGTGTAGAGAAACGATTCGAGGTGAGGTTTTTCGATAGAGAGGGGACGTGTGTTATTGTAATCTGATAATTGATAAGCAGGATGGTTCAGTTGAGGATGAAATTGCATTCATTTTTGTGGGTGCTCGAAAGAGCGTGTTACAGGGATCAAGAAAATTGTTGGCGAATTATTTAACGCTTCGAGGACGATAGACTCGTATATATTCATTCAATGAACTAATATTTTTAAGCGATAAAAATAATTGGGGTGATCGCGAACAGGTGTATTTGAGGAAAAGGTAATCTTCTTTGGAAAAAATATCGAAGTAATCTAATTAGGTGTTACAGAAGTAATCGGTATTTCGATATCACATATAGTCCTGCGCCCAGAAAGGGTTAAGAGCGAGGTCTGTTGTTAGGGGAAACGCTGAGGTAGATCTTTGGTTCATTTTAACCCTTTCGGTTATTTCAGTTTCACGAGTTATTGTAGAAATTTGACCGAAAAATGCCATCGCGCTTCTTTCATTCGATGTCGAAAAGTAAACATTTTGTTTACGACATTTTCACTGAACACTACTGTTTGGAAATAGCACGAAACAAAGGCAAAATTAACTATGTGCAGGATTTTTGACCAACTTTTTTATAAAAAAATAGACAGATTATAGGAAATAGAATAAAATTTACAAATGATCAACGTACTGAGACAGGTTAATATAAACACATACCTAGAGAAGAAAGACATTTAGTACGGATGGACGCTGATCTTTTCTTTCTTTTTTTTTCTTCGGATCTTGCCTTCCTCCAGTTGCCTAACTCCAGTAGAACACTAACCATTTTTCCGAAATAAATACAGGTGGTAGTCAATTTAATGTAGGAACTAACGCAGAAAATAGCCTTTAGAGAATATTTTGACATTTATTTTTGACAAGAACGGGGAAAAGCAGGTGCATGGTTTTAAATCAAATTTTAAAATAAACACGATTAGCGTTAGTGACCATGTGTGTGACACGATTTGAGAGATAAAATAGGGAGTTATAGGGTTCTATTTCTCATTTCGATCATTTTTTCCTGCGAAGAATAATTATCGCACGAGTTTGTTGCAAACTGAAGACACATTGCGGTGTATTTATGTTAAATTTCGCAGGGAAGAGATCAGGTCCAACTTGGTGATTAGTTTAGTTAAAGCAAGCGTTCGTTAATATCTATACGGCGGTGTATTCTGTTAATTAATAGGACAACCAGGTAATAGAATGGAAATTTCTTAATATTGATGTTATCAGATAACATCATTTATCCTTATTTATGGATACGTTCGATTCTCCATGTAACATGATTTTATGCACCGTGGGTTTTCATAAATAACTCGTTAACTGCTGTTAAATTCAGGACGTATAAATATTAATACTTTCGTAGGGTCGTAAAGTTTATTAGCGAGAGGCTTAGGCCATAAACTATGAAAGACTACTTGCAGTACACCATCTTGTCGAGGTTAGTTCGGTACAGACTTCGCCTAACCTTAAATGCAATGTTAAATTGGCTTCGCAACTGCAGAATATCGCGAATGAGAGTAGAAGCCGAGTGTAGATTAACTTTGGAATCTCGTTAAAAGTACGGGCAATAAAAATCGCAATTAGAGCAATGTTGATACTCCGTCGATTATTTATTCTGTAATGGATTGGTTTAATTTTTTTTTTTATTTTCACGTTGTATCATTTTTTTTTTCATTGAAGTTTGTGTCATCGAAAAGATCATAATATCGTAAAAAGATCCATTCGTCTGTATCATTCTTTTACATTAAAGTTTGTACGGGTCTGGTTTTTGTCACTCGCCAAGAGGCGCAGGCAAAGCCATAAACCGTCCCAAAAAGATCCTACACATCCAAAAGATCGTAATATCGTAAAAAGGTCCATTACACTTATTCCAATACAAAAGTACATTATATATATAAAATAAACAATAATGGATAAAGTTACTTTTAATATTATTACGATTTATTCTACGTTTCTCTAAAATAAATCAGACAACTGTCCGTTAAACAAGCTTCGAAAATGCTGTCGAAACTTTTAAATCGAATCACAGTAGGTATATAATAAAATTGCTTACTACTTAAAACCGTAAAATATACTTTCCCGCGTGTCAGTTGATCAGGGATCCTATTTCCGTGTCGAAGATCAGGATGGTTCATTTATCGTGGGAAAAGCTAATCCCGTTTCTGAATGAAGAACACAGGTCTCTTTGTCACTTGTCTCACTCGATTCTTAAAACTGGCTGCATACAGGAGTGGTGGGCTCTGATACAGGCATTAATTCACGTCGATCGAACGTATCAGACAGCGGTGGCCTCTCGATCCTGATCATTTGTCCAGAGGTAGGTGTCGTCGATTCGACTTGTTCGAAATCGAGACGTCGTCCTCGCGACTGGATATTGGCTGCACACCCGGCAGTCGTACGCGCGTTTCGAATCGCTCCACACGATCCTCAGGATTGCGGTTCCTCTCGGAGAAGAGGGAATAGAAGATACTTTTGGTTTTCGTTTTCCTTAGTGAAGAAGTACCGGGAGACTGAGTTCGGTGGAATGCTAATGGAATTAGGTTGATCGCTGGTTTCTTCGAAAATTTGAGAGTTTGGAAATTTGAAAATTTGAAACTGAGAGTTTCGAACTTTGAGAGTTTGGAAATTTGAAAGTTTGGAAATTTGAAAGTTTGAAAGTTTGAAAATTTGAAAATTTGAATATTCGAAAGCTTGAAT
>NW_017100231.1:2411658-2419076 GCF_001263275.1 Habropoda laboriosa | reverse complement strand
AGTTTGAATATTTGAATGCTTGAATATTTAGAAATTTGAAAGTTTGAATATTCGGAAGTTTGAATATTCGGAAGTTTGAATATTTGAAAGTTTGAATATTTGAAAGTTTGAATATTTGAAAGTTTGAATATTCGGAAGATTGAATATTTGAAAGTTTGAATATTCGGAAGTTTGAATATTCGGAAGTTTGAATATTCGGAAGTTTGAATATTCGAAAGTTTGAATATTTAAAAATTTGAAAGTTTGATTATTCGGAAGTTTGAATATTTGAAAGTTTAAATATTTGGAAATTTGAAAGTTTGATTATTTGAAAATTTGAATATTTGAAAATCTGAAAATTTGATTAAACACTAGCAGATCTTTACTCGACCTTCACATTAAAAATCCTTCCACCACACGATCTCCACGTCATTTTAAAGTTAACCCCAAAGTTACTTGAAATAGAGCGCCTTATCGTGCTGATATTCAGTTCAAGAGTTGCTTAACAAGATTCGTAAATTTGCATATAACAACCAGCAGTATAGGTACAGTTCAACTGTGTTGTATCTATAACTTGTTAATGTTGCATTCTTCTGCTGGTCCGTTGCGTTCTGTTCGTGGCGTTCCGACGGTAGTTTTGGCTATGGTATCGATTCTCTTTCCTACCGTTAATTTCACGTGCATGGCTCGCAAACATGCTACAAATTTAATCAGAAAATATATAAATACATTTACTAACCTATTTAAAACATTGTACCATTTTATTTAGAATAAAAGCACAATGTTTTTTTTTTCGTCCAAAAATTGTCAAATTTCCACGCAGATAAATAAAGGCACTCTGTAGTAATAACAGGCACTGTACTTATCATTCTGCGTAACACACAATGTTGTAAATACAATTACCAATCGCAACAAGCGACCAAGGGAATCCCAATAGAGTTGTTAAGCAAGATTTATCAAGCTTATGCATGTAGCCTGTCTAACAGTTCGCTGCGCGATCTAAGACGTGCGTTCGAGAACCATCGATTATAATCGAGTCTAATCTACGTCGGAGCAAACTGTTCACGAGCAATAACGGAACTTGCGTCAAACGTTATACCAGACCCCGGCAAATCTTCTCCAAATATACCATAAATAAAATTACAACCTCCACGAAGATTAATCTTTTCTCTTACAATTTTCCAGTCGCTTCGTAGACAAGATTGAAGCGTTTCCTCTTTCGAGCTTGCAGATACCTAACAAAAATATCAAAATATTACATTTACTTATCATTTCTACACGTTAATTTTATATATTGAATTTTTAATTTAAAATTTTTTATTTTCTAATGATCTGGAGGATTCGAAAAAATGGTTCAGGAACACTTGCTGGAATTTAAATGTTCACAGATTGTTAGAAACTCTTCCAATATTTTAGGATTAATTTTTCAAGAAAATTGCCGACTTTGACACTTTCGTGACCGAATTAATTTTCTTCAAAATTTGTTGTTTACCCATTGATCACAGCGTCTGTAATGGATACCAAATTGAGATCAAATTTGGTTCGAGTATTCGAATGGAACATATGCGTTTCGCTAGTCAAAGGGTTGGAGAAGAAATCTCGAATAAAAGGGTTACAGGATAAAGGAAGGAACTGCGAAAGAAAGGATAAGAGGGTTAAAGAAGGAATCTCGAAAGAAGGGGTGAAAGGGTTAAAGAAGGACTCTCAAAAGGAAGTGCTAATGTGTGAAAGAAGGAATTACGAAAGAAAGGATTAAAGTGTCAAAGAAGGTATCTCGAAAGAAAGGGTTAAACAAGGAATCTCGAAAAAAAGATTAAGGGGTTAAAGAAGGAATCTCGAAAGAAAGGATTAAATGGTCAAAGACGAATTCTCGAAAGAAAGGGTTAAAGAAGGAATCTTGAAAGAAAGGGTTAAGGAACGAATCTCGAAAGAAAGGGTTAAAGAAGGAATCTCGAAAGAAAGGATTAAAGGGTTAAAGAAGAAATTTCGAAAGAAAAGGTTAAAGAAAGAATCACGAAAAAAAGGATTAAAGAAGAAATCTCTCTTTGAAAGGATGTAGATTTGGCAATTTATCTATTTTCTCGCACTCCGATCGCCGTTCCTTCATCCATTCCGCTATTCAGAGGATTAATGGAGAAATTTCAGTGACGGCCATGGAGAACGTCAAAGCGGACACGGAATGTTACAATTAGATCGACGTCGAACGATTCCCTCGTTCAAGTTCGAACCGCGGCCGTTAACTGGCTAATTAATTAATGCATGCAAACAAAGCCGCGCGCGTATTGCGTCGCGGCGGTAGTTTTAATTTAATTATCATTGCCGACAATCCTATTGATCCGTCATCCAAACACAGATTATTCTATCGCAAATATTCCCGGAAATATTGTACAATTTAAACCTGCGATGGACAAATCGTTTACAACCCGTTACAAGCCGGTGATAACCACCTGGCCTACCGATACACACCGATTTTCCCCCGAAAATAAATTGTTTCGTTTGTAAATCTCTGCCGGAATATGGTGTTAATTGTTCGCGGTTTACTAATTGGCTACTACTGCTTATTCAATTTCCAACGTCCCGATGTTTCACTTCCGACGCAATATTCTCCTCCCCGGAGCGAAAATGCAATCGAAGGAACAAAAGTTACTTCACCAGGTCGGTTGATGTTTTCTCAAAAACAAAATCTTACATTTTTATTACCGTATTAATCAAAACAGATCAATCTGGATATCGCGTTATTGGAAACGAGCAGTTTCCCGTAAATGCCGAAAATTGAAACGCGCGAAATTCCTATATACCGGGTGGCCCAAATTTTCCCGATCGAATTTGCCAAAACTTCGTCGGTACGTTCTACAGGTATAATTAAGAAGAAAATGTTATATAAATCTAGATCGTTTGAAGCTTCGTTGAACGGTTATAACCGAAATACCGACGACGTTCGATCGAGAACGATTGGAACACCCTCTCTATTTGTGCACACATTTCAGCTCGTTCGATTTTCCGTGGAATATTTCATTAATCTGAACGAACAAATAATTGCTCTCTGTTTGCAAGAATCAACTGTACATTCACAAATACTTGTCCGGCGAAAGATTAAAATACAAGTGCAAGCCGGGCGTATCGAAAGGCTTCGTTGGATAAGCCGGCGCGATAATAATTCACAAACGGCTCCGTTCGCGTAGAAAATCGCCTTTGCGACGTTGTCGAGAAGGGAAAAAGAGGAGAAGATGGTCAGAGAGGAGAGGTCTCGTCGTAGAGTGTTAGGCTCTCGCAGTGAAACCGTCTTGGTGACTCTTAAGCAGCCAGTTATAAGGCTTTACGAGTGCGCCACTCGACTGATCGATAGACTTCGGAATCGAGAGAAGGAGAGTGAATTTCTTGAGATGTTTCGAGGGGGATTATAATACGGTGTTGTGTTTGTTGTTCGCTATTTGTGAATATTCCGAAACACGTCGAGGAAACCTCATGCTTTATCTTTATCCTCGAGCACACTGTTAGTTTCGTTGGAACGTGACGTGTCAATGGAAGACAAACAGCGACTGAAACGTCGTTTCATAAATTGATTGGCATGTACACTGCCAGGGGAAACAACGCAACGGAAGGTAAAAAACACGGCGAAAATGCAACTCGACGTTTTACATCGGTCCGAACAAACAGTCTGCTCGGGGGTGACAGATTTCGATACTGCTGAGCATCGAAATGTGATTAAACACGTTTCGTATTTTTTTTTTTTTTTTTGCCATGGAAATGAGGAACGTATATTATTCTTATTAACATCTCATCTCTCATGAGCTCGTCTCTCAAACAGAAATTTTTCTACTTTATAATTAAAAATGAGGAGAAATTATTAGAACCGCTTATTTCATCTTGGTTCGTTCAAATGTGAATATATTTTGTGTCGAGTAGAAGCATAAGAGTGCATAAATACTGTTTTTTTTTTTTTTTTTAACGATGCATGGAAATGAGGGACGTTTATTCTTATAATATTTCGTGATATAAATTGATGTCGAGGCAGTTCTTAATCTGTTAACTGGGTTTATCTCTCGAATAGAAATCTCTCTAGTTTAGTATTAGAAATGAGTGAAAATTATAATTAGTTATTTTATCTTGTGTTTCACAGAGGCATAACAGTGCATAAATACTGTTGTTTTTTTTCTAATAATGCATGGAAATGAGGGACGTTTATTCTTATAATATTTCGTGATATAAATTAATATTGAGTTCCTAATCCGTTAACTGGGTTCATCTCTTGAACAGAAATCTCTCTACTTTATAAGGAAAAATGAGGAAAAATTATAACCGCTTATTTCATCTTGATAATTGCAAATGTGAATATGTTTTGTGCTTAATAGAGGCAAATGTGCATAAATACTGTTTTTTCTTTTTCTAATAATATTTTGTGATATAAATTGATATTGAGACAGTTCTTAATCTATTATCTGGGTTCATCTCTCAAACAGAAGTTTTTCTACTTTATAATGAAAAATGAGTAAAAATTATAACCGCTTATTTCATCTTGATAATTGCAAATGTGAATATGTTTTGTGCTTAATAGAGGCATATGTGCATAAATACTGTTTTCGTTTTTTCTAATAATATTTTGTGATATAAATTGATATTGAGACAGTTCTTAATCTATTATCTGGGTTCATCTCTCAAACAGAGATCTCTCTACTTTATAAGGAAAAATGAGGAAAAATGATAACAGCTTATGTAAATATACGTGATACAGGCATAACGGTGCAATTAAAAACGGACAATCCTCCGGTATTTCCGAACCAACGATGAGTTCAGTTATTTCTCCCAGTTAAAATGTTAATACACGTTCATAATTTTTCTAGTTATTAATAATAAAAATTGAATTAAAGCGTATCTTTATGCACTTTATTACGAACAGAGTGAGTTTAATATTATCATACCTGACAGTACACCGTATAATTATTTAAGATCAAAGAGGGTATATTCAAGCGGGTATTATATTGGTTGCAAAATGTTGCCTCGGGACAGAATTGCTTTGTAATAAGATATAGCCTCTTTGAGTCATAAACTATTTATGGGTGGCTGCGTGCCAGCCCATTTTTCTACGAGTGCCACTTTGAGCGCCGTGGATTCTTCGATCTTCCTGTAAATCGTGGGCAAGTGACCAAGAAAGGAATTCACCTTCTTACGCTCGGAAACGGGCTCGCCTCTGAGAAATGGACTTAAACAAGGCTTTGGGGGAGTATTTTATCGGCTCGATCGCGTCATACCTTCGTTTCTATTTAAAGAACTCTTTCTAAATCTTCTTACCGGCGTTTACGAGAAATTGCACCCATATTTCCGAATATTTCCAATGAAACACTACCGATCGAAAATTTTCCAAATTATTCGCGATTTACGATCCACGATCTCTAGACGAAGCACCGAAGCGTGAGAATTATACGTGAACAGTGGAGAATAGGGAATTTGTAATAACGATGTAACTTTCGGGATCCTTCGTACCTCGTTTAATTGTAAATTCTAATGACATAGTTTCGAGTTACCTCTCAGACGTTCTCCAAAAACAGTGTCTTGGAAACGGCGAAACTTCCTGTACGGAGGTGTCACTTTGACATTCGTCAGGAGAAATAGCGAGGTGTTAGGTTGGCAGTTGCAACCAACTTTCGAGCCTTGTCGTTTTTAGCACGTGGTGTGCCGACTAAATCTGATAGGTTCGTCTTCGAAGGACCACCTCCGTGATTAGGAGGACAAAACAACTATTGCTATTGGTCTAAACTTCTAAAAGGAGCGACTCTTGGCGTGGTCAGATGACTTCTGTCGTTCCCTTCCGCGAAAGGTCCCACGACACCTCCGTGCGAGGACGCATCGCGAGGGTGAGGCCCTCGGATAGGTTGAGTACATTTTTCGATAGTGGTGGGGAAGGGGGGTTGGGGAAAACTATTGGTTAAAATCATAGGTGGGAAAAACTACACGAAAATGCCACCCCCGAGACCATAGGTCACTCTGAGGTACCAAGCGTACCCTTGAGTGACGCACGCGGGAATTCCGAGTGCCTCGAACAACGACCGTAGCAGACAATAACGTTAAGACGCGCTTCGGCTCTGGTGACCATATGAATGCAAAAATGTACAAGTGAAAAAAAGGGCGAAGATTCTAAGTCGAAAACAAGTTCTTAGATTGAAAGGCTACGATTGCCGTGGCGTCGTAAAATTGCCGCTGCTACGAAACGAGCGAAGGCGAAAAATATATATAATAGAACTACATGCTAAGAAATCTAAGTTTTATACTTTGAATATTTTTGTTAATATTCTAGAGTCTGTGGATTCGGGTGTCTATTATCGCGAGAATTGAAATGCAAATTCTTCAGAGCATGTAAATTGTATTATGCGAGGCATTCTTTCTCCAGCAGCACTTTAGGCGTTGAAATTAGCAGATTTAATGGAAAATCAATTCAGTCCAATGTACGAAGGCTGCTCTAAAATCAACGCTGTCCATCACATATAGCTGACGTGGCCTCGCAGGAACTTAAGCTTGCCAGCCATGCATGGCTGACTCAGCAGTTGTCGTGTTAATGTAAATTGCACTGTTCTACTCGGAAATTCGCCTCATTGTCTCCTACGTTTTTGCCAAGAATAGCGCTAAGCAAATCTTCATGCTAATCGGTTTTAATTGGGACCCTCGTGCGAGACACACGATTCTCTCGACGATCGAAATTTCGTGGTATGTAACTGGAAAAATGTCAATTTTTTCATTTTTGCATTAATTATTTCCACGAGTGTAATATGTTTATTATGTAAATTGACAGATTTCTGAGTTCGTTAGTTTCATGCCGGAGAGCAGATCGGATTGTACGATCGGTATTTAATTATTAGCGACGCGCAAATTTTAGCCTGGTTTTACTGTGAATCTTAGCTTTTGAATTGTGCCGCTGTCACCCCTTATCAACTATCAATCGTTAAAGTCGACGCAGGCAAAAATATTCGGAATATTTTAAATATTTTAAATGTTACGAATATGAATAATATGAACATTACACTACGAATATTCGAAATATTCATTTTTTTTTTTTTTATCTAAATGTCTGAATATATATGTGACACATTCGTTTAATGCAATGTCATATACGATGATACATTAACACGTTCGCTGCCACCGACGCAGCGTATGCGTCCCAGAATACATTTCTCAGCGTGCTATCGATTTTGCGGTGGCAGCGAACGTATACATAATTCTAATCTACAATAAATAACGTTGATAACGACAAAGTATCAACCCAATCCTTCTATAATTAGCAGAAATACATCGCTTATGGAGGATCGAAAAATTTTCGAGAATAATTGTATCTACTGTTGCGTAAAAAAATTAGTATTTATATCATTATATATAGATACAAAAAAAGAAAAAAGAAATCGTATTGTAAAAAAGAATAGTTGGAGATAGGCGCGTTCGAATTCTCAACT
>NW_017100231.1:2408249-2411544 GCF_001263275.1 Habropoda laboriosa | reverse complement strand
GACCGACGACGATAAAGATGACTTTTCGTCGCCGGCTGGAATTCAGAGAGATCGTTCACGGGGCGCAAAGACTCGGGGCTCGAGACGACAGGTAAAAAGAACAGGATGAACGAGCGTCAGAAAAGGAAAATGCGCGCGCGTGTGCGGAGAGAGTAAGAGTGGAAGAGAATACCCTCACTCTTTCTTTCTCTCTCTTTGTCTGGTGTGTGAGAAAGAGAGAAGAGGAAAGCATCACTCTCTTTCTCTGGTGTGTGTGTGTGTGTGTGTGAGAGAGAGAGAGAGAGAGAGAACAGAATGAACGAGCGTTAGAAGAGAAAAACGTCACTCTGTGTGTGTGTGTGTATGAGAGAGAGAGAGAGAGAACAGAATCTCTCTCCTTCTCTGGTGTGTATGTATGTGTGTGAGAGAGAGAAAGAACAGAATCTCTCTTTTTCTCTCCTTCTCTGGTGTGTATGTGTGTGTGTGTGAGAGAGAGAGAGAGAGAGAAAGAACAGAATCTCTCTTTTTCTCTCCTTCTCTGGTGCGTATGTGTGTGTGAGAGAGAGAGAGAGAGAGTGAACAGAATGAACGAGCGTTAGAAGAGAAAAGTGTCACTCTCTCTCTCTCTTTTTTTATGTGAAGGAGAGAGAACAGAATGAAGGAGCGTCAGAGAAGAAAAGCCTCTCTTCCTCTCTCTTTGTGTGTGTGAGAGAGAGAGAAAGCAGAATAAACGAGCGTTAGAGAAGAAAAGCCCCTCTCTCTCTCTCTCTCCTCTGTGTGTGTGTGTGTGTGTGTGAGAGAGAGAGGGAGGAAGACGTCGGAGGAATGGAAACTGTTATAAGAGTCGGTAATGTCTAAATGAAACGAGCGAGTAGAAAATTCAACCGGGGCACGTCTGCCGTGCTTCTTTTCGATTTATCGTCCCTCCTCCACCCTCGCCTCTCTCTGTCCTTTTCCGGTTTCCACCGGAGGAAACCTCGGAATTTCCCGGTGCCGTTTCCTTTCCCCTCGCCACGGCCTTCTTCCGCGCATATTTTCCCGGGTCTTTGACGAGAGGAATCCCCCGTCGCGTATGATCGAGCGACCGAAATATACGCCCGGCGACGTTGGCTTTTCCGAAAATAAAGACGAATGGAGCCGGTGGTATTTACTCATCCTTGTAGAATCTGATCGTTGAAACGGAAGAAGAACGTCGCGTCGTCGCAGGCTCGAATATGTGTCGAACATTTCGTGATACTTTGAGAAACAACGAAATCCGATAACTACTACGACGACAGAAATCAAATTTCATCCGGCAATTCCCACTCGTTTCTATCGTTTCGCTGCAATTTCCAACGATACTTTACACGTCGATATGTGTGTCGATATCTGAATATCGGCAGGCCAATCACCGTGTGACCAACGATTCTTTTTTCTTCTTTTTTATTTTTGGATAACATTCGACAGAGAGGTTCCCGGTGAAAAATTGTATAAATACACCGAACGACGTTAAGAGCATGCTCGGTTTTGTTTCGATGTGAAACAGATTGGAATAATCGAGTGTGGGATTTTTTTGGTTGTTTCAAAGGTAACTAATTCGCGTTTAGATAGAGAATTTTCTTTCCGGGGTATTTCACATGTGCCGGTGATGGACAGAAAATTTCTGCCGGTCGTTTTCATTGACACGCCGCCAAATCAATCTTGTCAGTTTACACGATGATTTCATCGAGTGCGTCATTTTTATCAACGTAAATGTCCTCTCCGCGTTGCCCTGGAAGCCCTGTCAACCGCGAATCGATTGAATTCGCGCTGTCTAAAGACCGATTCGCGTGACGCACTAGATGTATGAAATTAAAGGAGTTGCTGGCTGATGTTTCTGAATGCGTCGGAAATGGAAGTGTAATCGTGGAAGAGATTTCTCAGATTTCTTCCTCAGTGGTAATTGATCGCGATTCCCATCGTTCAGAGAGGTAGGAAGTACATTTCGAAGAAGGGAACGAAGCGTACTTACGAACGTTGCTTCTGATCGAAGCTGTAGGATGTCCTTTAAACAACAGTTATTCGGTACTACAGATAGTAAAATTATTGTAGTATCGGGGCGCGTACTTACGAACGTTGCTTCTGATCGAAGCTGTAGGATGTCCTTTAAACAACAGTTATTCGGTGCGACGATAGACGACGAGATGTAACTATTAATAAGAATCACTCTGCAAGAGATAGTAAAATGTGCGATGAAAACATCTCGAGGGTTGCACGTCTCCCAAAAATGCCTTGTTTCGGCTGTGTGCCACTGTGTGGGGGAGTATGCTCGAAAGTGTTGCACTGAGGACATTCGAGGGCGAATGTCAGTTCAGGATGGCCGAGTGTAGTATCGGGGCCTCCATACCCAAATAGGAAACCTCGAAGGGAGAATAAAGAGGGAGTGGTTGGCGTAGCGCGCAAAGCCTCAGCTTGCTAAGCCGAAGGTTCCGGATTCGATTCCCATTGGGTCCCTCAATATTTTTCCGTCGTCGGTTCCTACATATGGGGGCTCGTCCGGGATGAAGGCATCTACGGCTACACGAAGCCAGAAGGTGTGCGATGAAAACATGTTGAGGGCTGCACGTCTCCCAAAAATGCGCTGTTTTGGCTGTGTGCCACTGTGTGGGGGAGTGTGCCCGAAAGTGTTGAGTTGTGTTTTGCAATGAGGACATTCGAGGGCGAATGTCAGTTCAGGATGGCCGAGTGTAGTATCGGGGCCTCCATACCCAAATAGGAAACCTCGAAGGGAGAATAAAGAGGGAGTGGTTGGCGTAGCGCGCAAAGCTTCAGCTTGCTAAGCCGAAGGTCCTGGGTTCTATTCCCATTGGGTCCCTTTAATATTTTTCCCTAGGTTCCTACAGGTAGACACGATTTTCACTTCTGCGTGCATATTTTATCGCCTGATAAACTGGCTTTGTTAGTATGAGAACGATATTTCAAGCGAATACTTCAATTTCTCCATCATCTGACGCATACATATATGCACTCGTGTTACTGATATTAAGCACTAAATATAAGGTACCATTCAGAGATGATGTTAGCTCGTACAACTGATTACCCAACGATATATTTTAAGAACGATCGATATTTCCTATGAGAAGAGGTGTTTTGCAATTTTTAGAAGTTCTATAAAAAGCGCTCGAAAATCGCTATCGTTGCACATGTCTAATACGGAATTTACTATGTCGATCACCTGCCAAACACCTTTTCTCTTCGCCACACTTGTCAAACATCCCTCGTCCAAATATTCATCGCATCTTTCAGCAAAAGCGAAGAAAACCCCTCAGAATAAACAGTCAAATCCCCTCCCTGCATA
>NW_017100231.1:2383972-2408220 GCF_001263275.1 Habropoda laboriosa | reverse complement strand
CCTGCGAAAGAAGAATCTACACGAAGAACCCTTGCAGTTTCAACAAAACGCTCGAAGAATCGAGAGACCACGTCCATCGTGGCAAAAACGCTAACCAGAGCGGCACTTTCAATTTTACACTTTGTGCACCGTAATCACCGCTTCGCGCACACATAAACGACGCGTTTCGTCCCGTGATCTTTTCACCGGTGGCCAGCCACGAATATAGTCGCTGGAAGAATAATACAGCGAGGTCGTGAAATCGGTCAGGCGTCCGAGTATACGTGTCTCGATCATTTGAGGAAAAAGTCGCTGAAGTGTAGGGTTTGATAAAGAAAGAAGGAAGTACATACATACGTAGGTGGACTCTAATTATGGAACTTGATTTACGAAAGTTTATTACAAATTAAAAAGGTCTCTGAAATATTTGGTATTGACGATGTCAATTTTTGCGTTTTTGGGAATCAATGTTTATTCGCTTCTTCGATTTTTTGGGAATCGTTTTGGTAATGAACTGTCGGATGACTAGCAATTTAACTTTGGCGGTGATAGGAGGCAGGAAGAATGATGAAAGGGTGTAGGCGGAAAAGGGAAGGTTGTACATTTTGTTCTGGGCTTTTTAGTGAATTCGTCAGTAAGGTTGCCAAGGAGAACCGTGAGTTAGACGCGGGGAGACTGTAGATTTAGGTCAAAAATTGTGCATATGCAAATGGGAGCCAATAGTGAGAATTTGTGGATAATTTGTCCTTCTGGTGGTCAAGCATACATAGGTGTACTGTCACATAACTTTGGACCATATTGAGTCGCAATGTTTTCTTTACATCCTTAATCTCTGATTATGATGCCTTAATCCCTAATCAAAAATCAGGATTTGCCTTAATCTTTGATTAGGTAGGACTCGAAGAAAATGGTCATCCTTATCTTTTCCCCTTAAAATAGGTTCACTATGAATACAACCCAAGATTCTTGTACCAGTAATCATAGACCGACCATCTACCTCTCAATAAACTGCTTTCATGTGTCTTCCATTTCTATAGAAGAACTTTTCCCAACAGAACTTTCCAATATTTGAATCGAAAAAACGACACTGTGTGACTTCCCTGGAACCCAACAGAAGCTTCCAACATTCAAAACGAAAAAGTGACACAGTGTTTCCTAAACTCACAATAAACCTCGAAAAAAGCAATTTTCCCCACTCACTCGTCTCACAATTTCGTCAAACCTCAAATTACCCACCGTTCGTCACATCAGCCATCTCCTTCCCCACATTTCTTCCTTCGACTATACCCGTTCCCCCGTCTGTTAGCCAGGCATCCCCACGGTTCCCCTGATAGTTACAAATTGGCAGAAGGAATCGTCGGTCGAACTATCCGCGTCACGATCTCGAATCCTTCCAGAAGTGGTGCTTAAGCGCCACTTATCTCCCTACGAGGCTTATATCGCCATGAGAATCTAAAAGGGGAGGGGGAAGCGGCATTATCTTTCCCGTTCGCGCCTCATTCGTCACCTGGTTTAATCCTGATTCTTCGAATTGCACGCCGGGCATTATCGTGGAGCATCGCTGACCGCGTAAATCAAGTCGCGTCGAGACGCTGGAGAAAAGTTAGGGGGGGGAAAGAATCGACGTCGCGGCGTCAAGAGAGAGAAAAAGAGAGAAAGAGAGATATATATACCGGGTGGACAATGTTGGAGGGAGGAAGTTGGTAAAGGGATTGGAGAAACGATTCGTGTGGCCATGCATCGTGAAACGCAACGGAGTGCATCGAGCCGAGTCGATACCGGCCGCGTATCGATTTCGCCTCGGTTTATACGCTATCGATAACGGATTCCGGCGTACGACCGCGAGTTGCGCTCGTCGCGCGCAAAATCGGCTCGTAGGACAAGTTCCTGGCGCCGTGGAGATTGATACGGGAAAATGGGTTTCGTTGCTGCGTGGTCCAAGGAATTGTTACGCGATGTAAACTACCCTTCGTAAGTATTTGCTCACCTACTTTTCTTTATTTCTTCGAAAATGTGGTTAGTCCTCTTTTTGGAGGAAATTGTCTTTTACGATGAAGAGGAATTAAATTTTTTTTAGATAAGATCTTTCGTTTCGATGTTCCACCAGCAGAGAATTCGCGATAATTCCTCTGTTTTGCGACATTGCCAAAAATTTTCGAATTTCGCGCCGAAAGTAGTGAAAAGGAAAAAGTACTAATCCCGTTGTAAATAGATATATTGTTTCGTTTCGAGTTTCATTTCGTTGGTAATGCTGCTATATTACAAACTCTGTTTCTATATTAACACTTTGGACTCCTTTGTCGAGTGTGACTCGACGTCAGTTTTATTCACAGGTGCGAATGAAGTAATTTTTAAATTGCCAGGTTAAATATGTATTATATTTTTCAATATTCTTTTTACACGTATATATGAACCTTAATGCTGTTTTCAGTATAGTTAGTAAGAAAAATTGTTTAACCAGGTTCTTATCGAGCAAATCTCTTTTGAAGTGCATTTCGAATAAAATTCTTCAAATAATAGGAAGTTATTGAAAAGAAAATTTAAAAAAGAAGTTGGAGTTCAAAGGGTTAACGAGCAGTGCATGTGATTCGAGGAGCAGGAACGATTTCTAGATTCGAAAGCGAATGAGTGTTACTTCAAGTATGTAAGGATTTTCAAAAATTTATAGTTTAATTAGAATTAGAATTAAGAGCACAGCTACAAAATTCTAATCCACATTTCTTCACACACACTCAAAATTTGGTATCACCTCGAAATTTTATTGTGGAATTCACTCCACGTCGATCGATCTGAATAATAAAAAATTCTCAACATTGCTACATTTTTCTAAAAATTCTACAACTTGCAATGCACAGTGGTTTCAAACTTTCTCCCAATATTGTAAATACACTCCGCAATAATTCCCGCGTTTCCACCAAAGCCTGAAAAATCAAATTGAATAAAATTACAGATTCCGTGCAAAAGTTTCCACGTTCCGCCACGGTGAAACAAAGATTTCGTTAAATATTCCTCCGCATATTGTACGTACTCTAGAAAATAGGAACACGGGTAGCACATGTTGCACGAATACAACACGCCGCACGTGTGGAAACGTGGCTCAAGTATAAAGTCTACGCACGCACATACGGTACGCACCTGATATAATTTGGAGTAGCTGGGCAACGTTCCAGGGAGATGGTGAAATTGAATTATTGGTCTCCTTTCGACCTGTCCTCTCCCATTCTTTTGTCCCCGGCTAGCAGAGAGGACTCACGTATTCGGTTCCGATCGATCGCACTACAGAAAATTACTTGGTCCTTTGTCGGCTGACTAGGTGACTAGTTATATTAGTTGTGAACCGTGCTACAGACTTTGTATATTAACAAGCAATGAACGTTATCGCGGAATTGTGTTAGGAACGTGGGTAGAATAGACGATCTCCTTGGCAATTGTAGGGATTAATTTAAACGGCCCGCTGGATTATACCGTGTCGCGAAGTGTTCGACGTTTCGATATTAACGCAGTTCTCTTCACTTGTGCTTATTTCGACTTACGTTTAACTCTTTGCAAGTTGAACTTAGAGATATTCGAAACAAGGCGTTTTTAGCTTTTAAACGCTCTGTGGGCGCCCTTTGCCTGCAGAAATCGGGGGGGAAGTGATATGTAAATACAGCTTGAACAAACTCGTTTCAATCAAATTTATACGGTTTTTAACCCCTCGACAGTTTATCTCGAGCGAGAGTCGGCCAGTGAATTGAATAACGAACAGTTCAACTCGAGAGAGACTTTTAGGAAGAAAGTTGGAAAGGGAGGAGATATTATTATCAGAACTGTGACGTGGGGTTATGTGCTTTAAATATAATCACAGACAACGTAATTGCTAACCCTCTGCGGTCCAAATAGTCCAGTCAGTCCGCACTCGTTTGGTCACTCTCGGGCAGTATCATGTAGCTTCCCTTTATTTCATTATCATTGATAATTTGTCATTGTACGATATCTGAAGGCAAAAATTCTTAGTCGAGTTTGACTCGACATAGGACCTCAAAGGGTTACCCAAAAGGATCTTTTTGCTGTAGTAAAGGTTGCAAATCGGATCTTCTTTGAAATTTTTTAAAACCAACGTATAAACTATACTATTTTACTTCAATATTCAATGTACTTTTTATTTTACTCTGGTGAACAAATTTATGGAGGCCCATAGATCTGCTCTCTGCCTTGATTAATTATTTACCATGTGACAAGGGGGGGCAAGGGGTTATAAGGATAGTGTAAAACATGGATTTTATTCACTCTAATTCGTAATTATACTAGAGTCTGTCAAAGGGTTAAGGCGATAATTGACTGTCGAGAAATAATTCCAACCAATACTGTGGTGTCGTATCGGTCCACGGATACGGGACTTGGATCACGACGAATAGAATGTGGTATATTGAGAACTAACGAGAATCCGGAGTACAAGTCTCGGCTTGTGATTCTAGAGCAGACTCGGCTGATCGTTTTTGGTATGTCTGGTTTGGTGTTCCGAGGAAGACTGACTGACAAATTGGAGGAGTACAGGAAAATGAGAGTTGGTGTAGGCGGAGTGAAAATCTGGGGGTGGAATATTGAAACGATGGAAATTCGGTGATTGGTCTTGGGATATTTGCGAGAGGATAGGGAAAGGGTAAAAGTGGGGATGGAAGTTGGAGGCGGCTAGCATTTCGGAAAATCCCAGTAGGAGAGGAAATCGGACATCGGAGAAGGAAAAAACTAGTTTGCTAATTAGAAAATTGGTACAATGGATAGTAAAAATGTGCTAAGTTGTCGTTCGGTAAACCTTTTACGGGGGTATGCTTGTCTGACGGTCCCGATAATCCTCTGCGTCGAGGCTCGGTCAGGGCCGGTTTGTGGTTTTTTTGGGTACCGTTGTTCCGTACGGAACAAATACCATACTTACGAAAAACGACCGCAATGAGTTAACAACGTAAGAAAAAAAGTAGGTGAAATTAGTCGGAATTAAGGAGAGCGGATAGAACAGCTTGAAGGTGATTCAGCCGTGTTACACGTTCGAAGAACCGGAGGAACCGTCTGCTCCGCGAAAGAAGCTTCAATTCAGACTGTTGGCGCCGCAAAGAGAAACAGATTTTCCAGCTCAGTGGCACACATTATTGCCAACTGATCCGTCGAGAGCTTGAAAAATTGGATCCGGCTGGGGAACGTATTAACTAAATGAGTCGGCCGATTTACCGAAATAAATCGAGCTGCTCGTCCGTCGGAAACGCCGTTATTCAAGCATTAAAATGTTAATTCACCCTTTTCCTACGCTTTTTCTCTCTCTCCCCTCTTTCTCTCTCGCGACACAGATTTCACGAGACATCGATTGATCGCGCGAGTGAAAATTACTCGGCCGTCGACGTGCAGGCATTCCGTAACGCGATGGATTATCAGGAATTTTTAATAACGCGACATTTATAATGAAGCCCGGCGATACGTGTCGCGCGTCGATGCAATTTTTAGAAACGCACGCTTGTCGAGGGAAATTATTCCACGTACGCGCGACATTGCGAATTGAAGCTTGTTTTTTCCTTTCTCTCTTTTCAATTTCAGCCGTCAATGCTCGTCCGACTTTTTCGCAGACGAATTCGAGCTAGTTAATGACCAAGAAGTATTCGTTTATGGTCGAACAAAAATTCGCAGTCAGATTAATTATGAGATTACGCTCGTGCTTCGAGCTCAGACGAAAAAGAATAATTAATCGAACGTCGCAGAAGTGAGTCTATTGTGTTGCACGTGAAATGGTTGATTAAAAAAGGAAATTGAAGTTGAGTGTAGGAAAGCAGGCCGATGGAATTTTTCCTGCAAATTGGTGGAAGTTTCTTTAGCTCGATTTTATTTCAATTCTCGCTGTTAACTAAATACGCGAATTACAGTTGTTAGTTAGATTGCAATAGTATAGTTGAAATTGAAAAAGAGATTTTTCGAGGGAACGACAAACATCCGAGTCTCCTCGTTCTCACGAGAGGATTTCGCGGGAAAAAAGGAGGTTTCTAACGGAGCTTTGATATTTCAGCAGAGAAACTTTATTAACCCGTTAACTGGGGCATTTCTTGATTAGAAAGGTTCGCCATGCGTGTAATCGACGCGTAATTACAATTTTTTCAGCGACTTCTATCTTCAGAGTTGCTTATTAGAATCTTGCGACGCGTGAGAAACATTCAAATATTCCGAACTTCCTAAAATTAAGCTAGAATAAAAATTGAACAACGCTTTTCTTCCTTACCATTAAATCGTAATCTGCGAATACACGAATCGATATCGCGTTCGTTGGGCTAAATGCGATAGAAGATAGAACCTGTCTGCCGCAAACTAAACGTAACCTGCGATCCACAGGTGCAAATAAAAATGTATATACAGTTGAAAAAAAAATAAAAAAAGCAGTTCGACCCTGTTAAACCCGACTTTTGAAAAACCAGTGAAATTCTCACTGAACAATTTAACACCTTAACAACAGGTGATGTCGGTTTTTTGTCAAATTGAGCGCTGTTATCTGTGACGGATGACGTACCAGGCGCGTCAAATGAATACCGAGTACAAGAATCTACACAGTTCAACTTCGGTCAATATTGTTCTTTTTCACCGTTATTATTGCACCGTTGTTTTTCTTCCCTTCCTTTATTTTATTTTTGCAAAAGTCAATCGAAGCTTTTTTGATAGTTTCAAACGCGGTGCTGCGTTTTTATCTGTCGAAACGATAAATTTGCAATTTTTACATGTTGGAAAGGTTCGCGTGTCGAGTTTGGTGTAGGCAGTTCTGTCGAAAGGGAGGTCTCGATGAAGAATAATGGGGATAAAAGACGAGTAAAGGACGAAGGTACTTTTTTCCCTTAACCCTCTATGGGCCCGTGTAACTTTCAAGTCACGTACTAATATATCGATATTTTATTAAATAATTGAACTTTCTTCCACAAAATGGCATAAACGTCTTGTTGTACAATGTCTCCTTATTAACCAGTAACTTTCTTGATAACCGTTGTTACTTCAAAGTTACAATATGTATTCGTTACGATAAAATTGTCGAAACTGCTGAATTCACTGTTATTCTGTATTTATAGGTCGATATTTGCTAATTTTACGTTACATAAATTGTTTTACAGTCAAGAAAAATATTCGGCCCATAGAGGGTTAATTAGACCAAACGCACGAACAGTGAAAATGAAACGAAAAATGAAAAGCGCGTCGAATTCGTATACTATGCAGTCAAATTTAACAAAACACGCGTCTATATTACGGAACGAGCCGTAACGGTCGAGATCGCTTTCGTCTCGAGCTGTCGAAAGAGTAGAATCCAGAAGTAGTGTGGTTGATTAAGAGTATCTGACGGGTTTTTTTTTTTTTTTTCTTACAATCTCCGCCTGAGAATTCCTGGGGAGCCACCTGGAGTAATTCCTCCTCCTGCTCTAAAACGTTACAGTTGACGTTAGATTGCATTAATATGGGCGATAGGTGTTGAAACCGTGCATGAACATTTGCGTGCAGGAAAACTTTCGAAAAACCTGCGAAGTAAGAGTATCTGACGGGTTTTGAGTGGGTGCAGGGTTTTATACAAGTTTTGGGAGCCTGCTCCAACCGATCAACGGTCAGGAAAAGTTTCTTGGGTTTTTCCCAACTTCCTACCTGTGACGGTTGCTTGGCATTTTCGCGTTTCGATTTGCCATGAGCTGTTATACCTGTAATTATAAAGGTTATTATTAATAATACTAATAGTATAATTGTGTTATATAGTAAATATGAAATAATGTTCTTATTGGAAAGGCAGTGGGTTTGTAACAGTCCATTTTCACATATCGCATAGATGAGATTGTAAACAAGAAATTTAACCAGTTTTCTGATTAGAAAATTCTGAACTTGAGGCAAACACGGGTAGGAAATGTGCGAAATAACAACGATTTGGATAGTCAAATCTTTCACCTGGAGGATCAAACATCTTAAGTGAGAAAAGGTGCAAGGAGGTACCGGTTATTGACACAAGGCTTAATGTGAACTGTCGAAGCGTTATCGTTGATGAAAAGGAACGTCGAAGGAAGCACAAGAAGCGACGTTACCTCTAGGAAGACCTAATGAAAATGGCAGAAAACAAACGCGACAATGAACGGCAATGTTGCATGCTCGAAAAATAAGTTTCCCTCGATTTTCCACGCGGAGAAGAAGGTTCGTTCGGTTCTCTCTCTCGAGAGAGAGAGGGTTGGCGACGTGAACAAAACGGAACGTGAACAGGCGAGAAGAGTAGGACAGAGATAAAGGGGCACGTGAGAACCACTGATCCGTAATAGAACGTGCTCTCTCGCTGCTGTGGAGGTCAGTGACCCGTGTGCTCACGGGACGCGAACCAGCCTCCTTATCAATTGTGTCATTATGAAGTTAACGATCTTACTTGTGACAATGGCCAGTCCGGTATTGAAAGTCTCATAATCCTTCGCCATCTTCCCCGCAGCCGGATGTATCGTTCGTGTCGTTCGATTTCTCCCCCCGGGCCGGAAGTCGCTGTCGCGATTCAGCCTTCTCTCTCCTCTGTCCCCTCGAGTGTAGCGTTTCAAAAGCGTAATCAATTTTAAACTGTTAGACCGAAGACAATGGAGGACTCCGCTGCGGAATCCGCCGTGTCGTCGATTATCCGACGGGATAACGTAAATACGATCGGACCGCATTTCCGCCGCGTTCCGTTCCGCTTCTCGTTCGAGCCGCTCGTCGATTCTTCTTTCCGTTGTCCTCGAGCGTTTGTAAAATATTCAGGTTGCAATTTAACGACGGGATTCTGTGGATTGTTAGGCGGCGAGGAATTCCATCTCTCCGCGACGTTTTTTTACTCGTTATTGTTTGATTTGGTAGTGTGCGTTGTTAAACGGGAGATTGAATATTATTGACGTTATTTTGCGATTTTTTTGCTTGGCAACTGTTTAGTTTCTTGAGATGAAGGAGGTGATTGTTGGCTGGCGAAGGTGGGTCGTTTGTGACCCGGGCTAGTTCAGTGTGTGGGAAAGTTGAAATTGGTGGACAAAGTTTTTTTATTTTTGTGAACAATATTTTTGTTGCTTGTAATAATATGGAAAAATGTTATATGAATGGGGACATTTTTTTTTTCATCACGTTGCCATTTAACCATTAATTAACAATACCATTTTTACTTAAATTTAGTTTAATGTATTTGTATAAACAAAGAAACAAAGTTTGTCCATCTGAAATATTTCCGTTATTGATAATAATATGGAAAAATGTTAATAAAGCTTGCATGATATAGAAAGGTACACTTTTACGAAGAGATTTCAAGATCATCTCTATTTTTTTCATCGTCCTACTATTCAACCATTAATTAATAATACGATTTTTCTTAAAATTAGTTTAATATATTCAGGTGACAATCTAACGAAAAAAATAATCGATTCTGTAATATATAGGCAAAGAAACAAAAAGTTGGTCCATCTGAAATATTTCCGTTATTGATAATAATATGGAAAAATGTTAATAAAGCTTGCATGATATAGAAAGGGACACTTTCAAAATCACCTCTATCTTTTTAAATGGAATTAATTAATAACCATTGAAGGTTATTCATTTATTGACTAATAATCCTATTCTTTTTTTCAAATTTAGTTGAATGTATTTAAATGAAAATGTGACGCATAGACAAATAAATTTTATAATGGATCAAACATGACCCAGCTCCTCTTTTCGTCCAGCGTTTAACAAGTTACATAGATCACCTACTTTACTGAACCACACGATGGATGCATGTCTGATGAAAAGTAACGCGTGATAATCTTAACCCGTAGCTTGCACCGATTAACCCCTCAGTCTTCTATCCCGTTGTTTACCGTTGCCAGTCGGTCGATTTTCTGCAAAGCGCTTAGTACTCGTTAAAAGTTCATTAATTCGATTCGTCCTCGAAACGCTGCTGCGACAAGGAACCACCACCGAAATATACACATATATATATACTTTATTGTTACAACGAGTCTTCAAGTTTCTTGCCCGGATTCCACCAGCTGGGTCATTAACTACTTACCAGCAGAGTTATGCTTGCATGTCGCAGTTTTAATTAAGGCACTCTCGTCAGCGCTGTGATAAATCGCCTTTATTTTCCTGGCTTCTATTCACGGAATCACGGAGGAGGACGAGCTTCTGACGATAAATTTAATCATCGTATCTTGAAAAGTTTGTAAAACTTCAGTTACACGAATTTATCACGTATAATAGATTTGAGGCGGGTGAGGAACGTCGTTACACTGTTTTCACCTCGATTTATTAAGATCTAAGCGCGATGGTCGGCGTACAATTCGCAAAATACAATCGTTTTATTCGCTAATTGTCCCTGTGGCAGCGGTTCGGCGGGTACGTCTCGATGGTTGGTAAAGGAACAAACTGTCTGGAGGTGTAGGCGTACTGGGTTTTTATATTGTGAGGACAGGGAGACAGGAGTAGCGATAGATAAAGATAGAAGTGGAAAATTTGTAGAAAGCGGGGCCGTTAGTCCTCGTGCAAACCTGCATGCCTCATTTGCGCTTCTTAGGCTACTCGAGGACGAAGGCAAGTCTTAACCCTGGGAGAGACAAAGGAACGGAAACTAAAATCTGAAGGAGTTGGAAAAGAGAAGGTTCGCGTGGAAGAATAGAACGAAGTTCGGTAAGGGGTTGTTGACGACGACATACCCGCCACAGACTTATATCCGTGCGTCTAAATATACGAACAATAGGCAAAATTCTACTGTCTCTCCGTACTTTCGTTGATTAATTCAACGTCGTCAAAAATATCTCATTTTTCTCCAACGACATATGCATTTTTCGATTGGTTTCCGAGGCACAGAGTAACGTCGCGCAAGATTCGATCGCGTTCTGCAAATCTGACTACTGATTTTTCACGGATGTTCCGTTCTCCTCTCATTTGCACCACGGTAATTATCAGAGGCTCGTTAAAATCGCCGTTACGCCACCGTTGTCTCCGCGTTGATTGATATTTTTACGCGTCCAGTCGCTTTCTTGCGTATTATGCTACGCGCAGGCTGCCGTTATTACCAATCCGTCCACGGTATCCTGAATTAAAGCCGTACACCGTTACGAATCTCTACCGTCCAGATGAAATTCCACGCTTTCCACGAATTTCTTTTTATCAGGTACCAATAATGAAGGCACTTTTTCCACACCGGCTACTTCCTGCCCCGAGATTTCACCACTTTTTCACGTGTTCCTTGGAGCAGTTTTATCTCGTGCAAGATGAAAATCTCCCTCGCTGAGTGATTCTCTCGAAATGATGTCGACGCACAAGTCGACTGATTGTATGAAATTCTAATGATTTTTAGGTTTGATCACATTCGCTGAGTGACCTAGTTAGGTCAGTGGCAAATTTAAGAAATAAACTATATATTTGTTTTCTTATTTTATTAGCAATCAGAATACATTCCTGTGAGCCAATTTGCTGACATGGATAGTTTTCAGCACCTCTTAAAGCGTGACGAGTCCTCCTTAACCATCAATTAGCTCTGCTGGCCATAAATGTACATATATTATTAGCTGTAGGATAAAAAATGTTTAATCTTTTCTACTTGGAAATTAACGAGCTTTCGAACTGCCGTAGAAAAAAGTTGATCTTCGAATTTCCTAAACGCCTCCACTTTTAAAGGAGTCGTGTACACCACGTGATGTCCCTCTTGATACCATGTAACCTTTGTAGAAATAAGTTTTTGTACAACGCGTAATTCAAAAGTCACTCTGCGTACATATACAAATTCACTTTAGAAACTTGCAAAAATATTTCGAAACGTCCATAATTTAATTAGCTACAATCTCAAAACTAACCTTTTCGAAACTCTGATAGCCCCAATTAGCATATGATCTCCATTCAAACTACGTGAATTTCCAGAACTTACTCTCTGACACACCAGCAACAGCTAAAAATGACCATACTTCCTCCACGCAACGCATCAATTACCATCCGAATTCGTCACGAATAAACCTCTCCGTACTCGGAACCTTAGACAATACCATCGTAAGCACTTCAGCTACCAGCACAATAGCATCAAGTCTCGGAACCGTGCCTCCGCAGGATAATCAATCCACGCTTCTGCACCCTTCGCCCTACTACAATCACCAATAATCCCATCACTAGAATTAACCCAATCCCAGCAATCAAAGATCCCCTCTCCCACAGACTGGTCACGCGGCCTGTATAAATCATACGAGGTCCGAACGTTGTACTTTTACCAAGCTGATCCCCGTGATTTATGCGTGGGACAACGTGACGCGTAAGGTAACGTCTACAGAGGCATAGACGTCGCGTCGTTTCACTAGCTGGAACACAAACCACCTCCTCCTCCTGTACACAGGGTGTTCTCCTCCGTTGGGTGAACCGGGAGTCCTAGGGAGAGCAATCTGGCGCCGCTTGGTCCGGCGTCTATTTGACGGCCACGATTTCAGCACGTATCCGCGGCCTGCAAATTGCATTTTGCACAGGGGCAGGCGCGATTATGTGCACGTGGCCTGTCTGTACAAAGGCGTATTCAGCGACCGCGTTATGTGCCGGTCCTCTTGCCGGTAGCATCCGTGGACAGCGGCGTGTCGCCTGCAACACGGCCCCGAAAGGGGTGGAGGACAGAGAGAAAGGAGGGAGGGAGGTAGCAGGTTTACGTGTCACACGAGGTTGTACACCGCGGATACACGCGTCCGTGCATCCGGATCGCGGCGACTCGACGAACGGATCGACCGGATTTCAATGGATTCCGAAAGCGACAAGTTCTTTTGTGACACGCTCTCGCTTCTAGGATTCGATACTTGTTGCGCAGCTAGCTGCGTTTATTGCGCGACGTTCTTGCTGACGGTAGGGAACGAGTTGGCGGAGGTTTGGACGAGAAGTTGGAAATTGTCGGATGTAGGACGTGATATATGTTGAGATCTGTATCTGGGGATTTGTGTCGAGTGTCGAACAAATTTTTGGTGATTTATGGGCGAGAGGAGTATCGTAATTTCGATATTCGTATCAGTTGTGAGATAGAGGGATCGTCGATGTTTCACGGCTTGTGTTTGCTGATACGTCGATATTGAGACAGTCAAATATACCTTGAGATTTCGACGTTGATACTTGGGGATTGGTGGGATTTACGATCGAGACTGGGCAGGTGTAATTTAAAAGAAAATTGTAATACAAGTCTGCACTATTTTCTCTCAAAATTGCACTGATTTTTCCACCGTGTGCTGTTACTCCGACTTTTTCACTTTGACCTCATGCACGCATCTTTTAGACACTTTTATTCTCGCTCGTTCTCTTTCTATTATTATTTTCCTCTCATTTTACGTAGATAGTCTTAGGAAACATTCAGTCACGTCCACCAAAGTTCTTAGGTAACCATGCAATCTTCATTTACAAAATATTCTCAGATACTCAGCCCCGGACATTCTTCTTTCGCAGCTTTGCCCCTGGTTTGCTCCTGATTGGGTCATATCTCCATAAGTCCGCCTCCTCTAACAAAATCATACAAATTGGTCATTATTGGCCGACGCGATAACATCGACGAATCGGATCACATAAAATTTCCTGACGAATGAACGAACGAAATGCCCCGTTTGCCCGTGAGCTGCCCTGTTTGCCCGCGAACTGCCCCACTTGCCCGTGAGCTGCCCCACGGGCATACTCCTGAGCAGCGCACAGTACCTACTCTCTTTCACGCAATTCACGTAACGCAAAAATTCTACTTATCACTCCTATAATACTTGCAATTTATATCAATCCAGATGTCAACGTGTACGATGCTCTTAACGTCGATTATGTCAATCTTTAACAGTAAAATAATTTTGTTGCTAAATATTGAGAGAAGTAGCCAAAATTTTGTGGAGATTGAAGGTTTTGTGATTCTGTGAGAGAAACACTGATGCTATAGCAGATTGGCGTAGTGTAAGTTAAGTGCTGGTCACGAAGCTGCTTGTTGAAGCCTCGTGGGTGTATATAGATGAGATTTATCGTAAAGGGAAGCTACGTGTTTAGGTTATGTTTGCTTCACGGCTAGGAAATGGACGTTGGTGATCCTCGGAGGGAAGATTTCACGGTGATTTGGAGGTGAAGGTTTCAGGTATGGGATTTGATTGTTATGTTTGGAAACTAGGATATTCTCGGTACACGTAGATTCCTGATGAAAATATGCAGATAAGGAGAACAATCGGGGGTGGAAAAAAGTTAGAACTGATTTTGCGTGTAGCTCTATTATTAATCCTTCCGTTTAGCGTAAGTGGAAATGAATTTCATCTTTAATACTTGCCGTTCTAAATTCATGAATTCAATTTCGCCGTTGCACCCAGCAGAATGTTCCTCGTTAATATTAGAACGGATAACCGGTCGACTTTCTGCGGTGCAATGGATAATTTAAAGGAGTAATTGATGATTCTTGTTGAAGCGTCAGTTTGTATAATAATGACTGGAGAACGGTGAATTTTTCATTCGCTAGATCTGTCGTGAGTCCTGAATAAATCGTCAGAGATATCTGTCAATCTTTCCTATTTCTACTCCGTTACATATATATCAATCAGTCTCAATAATTTTATAATTTTTCCTGGAATATTTTTGTATCTTTTTCCCTAAATATTAAATCAAAGATCCTCTTCTGTCGAAAATTAAATACAATATTTCTCGTTAAATTTACTTGGCGTTTGAGAAACGTCAATCTTTCCTGTTTCTACACCGTTACATGCACCAATCAATCTCAATAATTTTAGAATTTTTCCACGAATATTTTTGCACCCCTAAGTATTTGTACGTCGAAAGTTTCATACGACTATCTCCCGCTAAATTTATTTGGCGTGTGAGGAACGTGTCAAAATTTCACAGTCCTTTCACAGAGTAATGCTACAGAAATTCGAGAATAACGACGAAACAGAGAACGTATCACTTATTCCCGCAAGAACAGAAAAAATGAAATTCGTCCATTCGTTATCGTCTGAATGGCCAATAAAGAGCGAATAAAAATTCCAACTACCGTAAAGATAATACCGGAACTGCATGCAAAAATTCAGAAGTGCATACAGTGCACCGTTGCATTAACCAAATTACACCGGAAGCTAACTATAATCTTGCAACGCGTAACGGGAAAAACACACTCGACCGTTTGCACCCTCGAGTGCATTGCTTTTCCGTACACCACCCTTAAGTACTTACCTGCACAGCCTCGCTAAATCACTCCTACCAGTGGCACGATCCGGCAAACACACCGCAATCAGCATAAAAACCATCAGGTATCAGTAGAGCGCGATTGTGAACGATTTAACGGGGGAACGAGAGGATTTATGGTGCTGCGACAGCGTGAAGTTTCGTGCACGCGATACACGCGGTTACGTGAATTTCCGCGGGCTAATGTTTGTAAATTATAAGTAAATTATAAGAGGAAGAGAGCGTGTTCGCAGCGATGCGGCTGCTTCAATGAAATATTTAAGCCGGCAGAGTGCTGAATGTCTGAGCGACGCCGCTTTCCTTCCGTAAAAACACGCGCGAAAACATGCATAATGCGGATTTCACCGTGGAAACTACATTGCTTCGTTCTATCGAGCGGAACACTCCGAGTAGGAACACCGTCGATCGACGGCTGTTCTAATCAACACCCTTGGAATCGTAATTTCGTTCGTTGACGCGCGTTAAATCGCTACTCGTTTCGTTCTGTCAACGCCTTTCGTGCGAAATGAGCGACTCTCGAGGCACGTGGACGTATTAACGAGACGCGCGGCTCCTCCTTCCTGTGTTCCCTTCGTCGATTCTCGTTTCGAGATGTTCCATTCGGAGGAGAGAAGAGACTATTCTAACGAGATCCTTGAATTGTTGGTAGAGAAATTTTGTCGCGTGTTTTTTTTTCGGGACACGAGGCTCTTGTGTCAGCTCGATAAATTTTAAGAGACTATTCTAACGAGATCCTTGAATTGTTGGTAGAGAAATTTTGTCGCGTGTTTTTTTTTTCGGGACACGAGGCTCTTGTGTCAGCTCGATAAATTTTAGAATAGATCGATAATGTATAGACTGTCGAAGAAATGTAGTGAATTTGTGAGTATATTGATAATTAAATCGACGGAAGTCTGAGAAGATAAGGGACCAGAATTTTAGTCAATTTTGTGTCAACTCGGTGAATTTCAGAATAGATCGATAATGTATAGACTGTCGAAGAAATGTAGTGAATTTGTGAGTATATCGATAATTAAATCGACGGAAGTCTGAGCAGATAAGGAACCAGAATTTTAGTCAATTTTGTGTCAACTCGATGAATTTAAGAATAGATCGATAATGTATAGACTGTCGAAGAAATATAGTGAATTTGTGAGTCCATCGATAATTAAATCGACGGAAGTCTGAGAAGATAAGGGACCAGAATTTTAGTCAATTTTGTGTCAACTCGATGAATTTAAGAATAGATCGATAATGTATAGACTGTCGAAGAAATGTAGTGAATTTGTGAGTATATCGATAATTAACTTGACGGAAGTCTGAGCAGATAAGGAACCAGAATTTTAGTCAATTTTGTGTCAACTCGATGAATTTAAGAATAGATCGATAATGTATAGACTGTCGAAGAAATGTAGTGAATTTGTGAGTATATTGATAATTAACTTGAAGGAAGTCTGAGAATCAAGCTTACTATATTTCTTCCACCGACTATACACGACAATCTTTTTAATCTTAATTCTGTTGGAACCTCCGTTTCGAGAGTTCCACTCGGTGCTTCTAATTAATTTCTCCGCAGCCTTCATTAAATAAATAAAATTGCTCACTCGGAACAATGGCTACTCATTTGAGCACCCACTTGTGTACATTCAATAAGGTTTATTGACGACGGCATGAACGGTAATGAAATAAGTGACATTTACTACGGCAATAAATCAACTCGCTACAACTGTACGTGCAAGTTATACTCACCGTTACAGTACACAATATCTATACCTACCAGTTCCGTCGAAATATTAAAAACCCATCGTCTTATCTAATCGGCGACACTATTTTTCCACACACGCTAATCCTTCTTCTCCGTCTTCTTAATCAGCTTCGTCAGTTAACAAAACCGACACTCGCAATTGATAAAATCCCCCGCACACTGGCACGTGTCTCCGCAATCCTCGCAGCTCTCCGCACACGTACAAACTGAAACACACTCGCGCACATAGAGAGAAAGAGGACAGAATGTTCGCCTTTAAAAATCCTCTCTCCAGAGTGATCCTTGGTTGTCGCGACTGTCACACGTTTCCCCTAGAGTTTCGACACGGCTACAACCCACCAAGTCACACACAGGAACTCGACAGACTCGACTGAGCCCCTCGGTCCGGTTAATTCCGTCGGTGTTCGCGTGCCCATCGACGTTTACATCGTTTCGCTCTTAACACGCCGCCGGCGATCGGTCGAAAAATAGAATTCATTTGAATAAATCGTAGGGTAGGAACGAACGAACGGGCTACAGGCTGGTGCGTCCATCCGTTTAAAGTAAAATTCGAGACTTAAAACTGTACGTTGAACGCCGCAAGGAAAATGTTGGAGGCAATATCGGTCGAAGAAGTTGCCGTCCGCAGAAATTGAAAATCCACATTCTACGCTCGCTCCGAGATAAACGTTCCTTATTCGCTTATTCGCCAGCGTCGTTGGAATACCTCGCACGTTGTCCGATCGTCGACGCGGCTGTTTGCCGAGAAACGAAAGTCTCCGTGAATTCGGGATGTTGCCAGCGAGCAAGCCAGCCAACGAGCAACCGGATCCCTGGGAAAATTCACCTCGTAACTTCGTAGCCTCTCTACTTCGTCTCTTTAGCTATATTCGCACTCTATCGTCTCTCCCTGTCCCTTTCTCGGTTTCTCTCTGTCGTTCACTTTGATCTCGAGACGTCGGCGAATATGCACGCAAATTCGCGGTGGTGCCTACACGCGACTGCCTCGTGTTCAGGTGAGTCCTGGAAGATTACACAGAATTCGCGGAATTAGGCAGACACGCATGTTCGCAGCGAGAGTTTGCGGGATGCATGCACGATTCGAGAGAAGGCGAGGGATCCTTGAGGGAAGTGCGAGACGAATGGGTTGAGGAGAATCGCGTGAAGAATAAGTAGGCTGATGCTCCCTTTGTTAGGCTCTCTTTGCGGTACTCTTGAGTAATGGTGATGGAGAAGGTTGTTCTGTGAATTGCTTGTACAGTTAGGTTTAGATTTGATGTTGGGTGAAGGATAGTGAAGTTTCGTTTTTAGGTATGACAGGTTTTGTGTAGACTACAGTTTCTTTGATGGTCGTTATTAGTTTTGTGGCGCAGTTACCTTTAGATTAGGTGTCCGAGGCTGCAGACAGAAGTTTGCGACTTTAAGACGCATACAAGATTTTGTTACTCTAATTTACTGGAACGAAGTAAATTACTCGTAGTGTGTCCTGTGTATATTAACCCTTTCGCGACGGCGGAACTAGGCATCGGTACGCCACTAACGGACGGGTCGTCGTGCCATTAGCGCACACCATGAGTGTCTCGCGTTTTTCGAGCTCCCAGTGTGTCCGTGTAAAATCTTGGAGGATTTCGTTGGAAGAGCAGAGGACTTAAGGATGTATTGGTTAGGGCCTTGTTCTGTATTTTTAAATAAATCTTCATTTTGAGTTGTTGAGGCGAGAGTCAATGCGACGCGCTTAGTGGATGGCGGATATAACCGGCGCTAGCCAGTGTGAAGCATTTAGCGGTTGCCGGATATAACCGGCACCAGTCGCGAAAGGGCTAATTTCAAATTTATTTAAAAATTGGTAGCATATTGGTGTAAATTGACAAATAGTCAATTTCATCTGCTCTATCGTAGATGTTCCAGTTCATTTATATAGTACCTGCTGTTTCATGTATAACGATCATCTAAATTATTTCTGCTGGTATTGGATATAAGAAGAAATAACTCACAGTAGCTATTTTATTTGATTTACATCTAATGATGATACAAAAAAAAATTCTTCCAAGATTACCGATATTTTTGCATACCAATATCTACATTTTCGTACTATCAAATTCAACGATCTACAAAAAATATGATCTCGAAGTGACCTAAGACACTAAAAAAAATATCAGTGACTTTCATTCAAAATGACTTCTTCTTCCATCACATATATAAACTCCTCTTAATCGAAACAATTTATACCTACATAACAATAATAATTTCATACTTAATCTCCCGTTTCAATAGCTTCGAAAACATTGTGCCTCTGCTGTGCAACAATAATATTCCATTTAATACACGTATCACTCGAGCGTAAACTATAAAACGCGTACTCGAACTTCTCCTCTGTCTCGATATCACCGAAAATGCTCCGTCGAAACTTTATTGTGAGTGAGCACGCGTCTGAATTCATAGGAACAACCAGAGGGAAACGGATGAACGCATACTGCTACCGGTTTTATCGCCTTATTATACGGTCCTCGGAAAAACCGCATTACCTACGAGATGACCTAATATTATCCTCGAGTTTTGCTTGAACAGCGAGCGGAATCGCGAGCGAATAGGTCGCAGACACGCAATACTCTCGACAGGCGTCCGTGGTAACTGCCATAACCGGTGTACCACTCTTCGAGTGCGTGTCTCGCGTGTGTACACGAACCAGACAATGCTGCAGGCCAATCAGAAAGACAACGAAACGAACGAAACATCGATTCTGCACGAAAGTGGTCCATCGATTGCCACACAAGTCTCGTTTTTCCTCAATGAAATGAACGTTTCTACCTATTGCTACGCGGTATTCCTTGTCCGACCAATTTAGATTAGGTTCACCGAGAATTTTCCATGCCTCGATACAATTTTCCATGACGATATAAAATCCAAGTATAAGCTGCTCGTAGAAGAGAATATCGAAACTTGCCGACTTAATTAATCGTCACTGATAGATTCGCTCAGAAGCTAATGAAAATCCAATACGTTCGTTTAAATTTCTATTATAGTAACTTGCCCCGGAGATGATTATTCGGTCCTTTTTTTCAGCACAGCAGAGAATCTCCTTCGTTTGTAAACTAAGCTTCTTACCTTCTTTATTATCGTTAAATATCCCTCTGCCAAAGAGGATTTTCTCGGTTGTACTTGCAATTATCGACATTGCAGGTATCTATCGATGCAACGTTTGGAAAAAAGAAAAATAGAAAAACACGAAACTAACCCCCTGTTTTTCCTTTCTGTTTCAGGTTAGTACACGGCGTTCCACGGAGGCAAAATTAGAATGCTGTTCCTCAGGATCACATTCTCGCCCTGATTTCCGTAATTGGGTAAGCTTGCTTCCGAAAACGAAATGTGTATATTCCTTCTGTTTTTTTTTTTTTTTTTGCACGTCGACGTGCAACGGATAAAGCTGTGCACATTGAACGAGAGGCGGGGGGATAAATCGCGCGGTTCCTCGTTATTTTTTCATCACACGTACCAAACCAGAGAGTTGACTTCGTTTAATTTCTCGTTAATCCAATCAAGCGGGATTTCGAATTATTACGCGCAGGCATGTTCACCCAATTTATCGGGAATATTCGGTTAAAACGAGTAGATTAATCATGGCAAAGGGAACGTCGGCCGATTAGCGGTGTAAATTATTTTTAAAACCGTGCACCCGACATAACGAGCTTGGAAAAATTAGCTTAATGAAGCCACCGACGTTGGTTACCCTGTTTTATCCTTTTTCACATTTCGCATATACACACACATATGTACACACTCGGGTAAATTAATAATTGTGCTCGTTCGACGGTGGTAGAAAAATATTTCCGCTCACAAAAGCGAAGCTAAAGCCTCGTTCGGGTGGTCCAATTAGAAGGGTTAACGATATTGGGCAATAACGGTACAAAACAAAAATATCATTTTAAACGTTTCCCTGGCAAAGCGCATCGACTCGTTTCATTTAATTAAAATTCTACAAGTTACCCGCGTCCCCGTTCATCTCTCCCTCTATTTCTCTTTCTCTCTTCAGGATGCGTTAATTAAAACCGACAGCAAATTAATTGCGTGTCTTTTTTTCTTTTTTGCCATGGTCTCTTTGACGAGGGAGGCAGCAACCAGCAGCTGGTAGAGCTGCGTCTCGAAAACACGAAGTCTCGTCGAATTACACCGTTTTAACGTTGCAGCAAAAATTTCCATCCTTCCCCCTCACCTGAGTCCTCCATCGTGGACGCGATCCTGCTATTATACCTGCTGCGTTTCAAATGTTAGGGACGACTTGTGAGAAAATCCGTCCCGAAGACGGTGAAGCGAGCATCTTGAAGCCAGGCGCAGCGTTTTCGGTTTTCCCTGGGCCTGTTCGCGTAGAGGTGGACTCATCACTCTTCGCGAGACCCTCGGAGCACACTTTTCGCGAACGACGCCCAGATAACGCGGATGTAATTCTTGTGTAACGTGTACTGTTGTAAAAACGTAGACACGTTCAATTCATTTCACGCCCACCCTTCTCCGAGTCAGAGTACTTTCTGACAGACTCTTGGATAGGGTCCTGTTTTGCCCCGTGCTTCTCGCCGTTTCACGTCGAATCGACGTGAGAGTGCTTGTGTAACGAACGACGATTCATATGTTGGATGTTTCCTCCGCGTTTTGTACGGTTTGCTGGAGTAGCAGCATCGCTCGGAGGTGGGAGGAGATGAAACGAAGTGTATGCGAGTTTCTGAAAGGGAGGCGGAGTATGATAAAGTTGGAGATTGAATGGAGAACGATTAAAAATGTGCAAGTTGATTAAGATTGAAATGTGATGGAATTTGTGGAGGTTGAAGGCGTGGGGAAGGTTCTGGGACTGTTTCGAGGGCTCGTGTAGAGTTTTGCTTGACGTAGGAGAGCACTTGGCGTTGAGAGACGGTTAATCGTGAAGTTTACGACTATTTAACCCTTTGTACTCGGATGTCCCCTCCGAGGGGACTTATTCCACCGCAACTTTTTGCGAGATGCATGTTTACCTGAGGTCTTCTATTGAAATGGCACAAGAAAGCAAATCGAAATATGGTACAATTTCTAAGATGTATGGAAAAAATATCAGCCGGTTTTATGTCGGAAGCGGTGTTGACGGTCCGAGCGCTTCTCTACTCCACTTGAAAGGAGCGATGAGGATGATTTGTAGAAGAAAGGTTGGTATGCAAGTATGCCGCGCACTGTATGGTGAAAATTGTGGATATAAATAAGCAAGCCTAAAACTGGAGGAAAAGATTTTCAAAGCTGAACTCAGTTGGTATTGAAGCGTCGAGCGTTACAGATACAGATCCCTGCGCTAATAAGTCAGAAAGTCGGGAAAGTAATATTCTTTTGGTAAATATCGTTTTGTGATTCGTAATTTACAATTAGAGATTTCCAAACCATTTATCGCAAGAATCGTATTATACTCCCCTAATGTCCATCGCAGAAGGACATTTATAGGGACACAGAGATGTCACAGCGTCGCGAGACGATTATTGCAAGATTTGCGACCACCTCAGGACAGAAATTCAGAAAAAAGATCGCAGGGACCTAGTTATACTCCTCTAATTTCTATCGCGGGAAATTTAAAGGGACACAGAGAAGTCACAGCGTCGTAAGCACAAAAATTCACAAAAAGTATCACAAGAATCGTATTATACTCCCCTAATTTCCATGGCAGAAGGACATTTAAAGGGACACAGAGTTGTCGCAGCTTCCTAGTTACCAGCGAACAAACGAGCGACTAAAACCGATGACAAGCGTGGGCGTTATCGAGTCGGCGGCGTGAGAACGCATTACTTTGAGGCGTGTTCGCATTTGAATTAGGTGCGCAGAGGCCTTTGTATTTTCCTGTTGCTCGTGCCTCTGTACACGTAGAGAACGTACGAAACGTCGTCGGAAACTTGCCGAGGAAAGGGTGGTTGGTCGCTCGTTCCTCCCCGTTCGTTCCCTTCCCTGGTATATCTTAGAATGTCGCAATTAGTTGACGCAGGCAAGTACAACAGAAGTTTCATAATCTCATAACGTAACATATATTCCCCTTTGTCGTAATTAGTTCGCGCGGATACCGTAACGAGTGCACGGGACCAGCGTTATTTTCCAATTTCATACGAACGAACACAGATTTCCTCACCTTTCGCCCGAAACTTTCCCGCCAGCGTATTTTCCTCGAACGAGACTCGTTCGATCGAGAATTTTTGTTAGTCCGAAGTTGAATAGGGACGAAGATATTTCTATTCCAGATATTTTCTACGGTAATTATTTTCAATAATCGCGAAACAATCGTGGGTGGTAAAACGGGGCTGAATTGAATAATTGATTCCGTCTCTGACGAGTATAGAACGTAACACGTTGAAGATTTAATTGGATATCGGTTGGAGTGTGGAACGAGTATTGTTCGAAATCTAGACAGATATTAATGGAGCTCCGGATAAATATCGTTTGTACTTGAATTTTCTCCATAGACGGGAATTAATGAATGGATAATTGATATTAAACGTAGCTGATGTCGCTGTTCGGTAGGGTTTGACGAGTAATACAGCACTGTAAGGAGAAAAGGTAAATTTTTAGTTTTCATTTTGTTGCTTGGAATATCTTTTAATACATAGATCACAAGAAATATTAGAAATTGAACTGAAATACTTGAAGTGAGACGATTTTAGCTAACATATTAAATAATCTTCTTCTGTCTCTCCTCGAAAATTTCACTCTTTCGACGTATCACAATTTTCTCGCAGGATTGCTGTACATTAAAATAATGAAAAAGAATTTGAATATCTTCTAATATATAGATCAGAAGAAATGTTAGAAATTGAACTGAAATACTTGAAGTGAGACGATTTTAGCTAACATATTAAATAATCTTCTTCTGTCTCTCCTCGAAAATTTCACTCTTTCGACGTATCACAATTTTCTCGCAGGATTGCTGTACATTAAAATAATGAAAAAGAATTTGAATATCTTCTAATATATAGATCAGAAGAAATGTTAGAAATTGAACTGAAATACTTGAAGTGAGACGATTTTAGCTAACATATTAAATAATTTTCTACTGTCTCTCCTCGAAAATTTCACTCTTTCGACGTATCACAATTTTCTCGCAGGATTGCTGTACATTAAAATAATGAAAAAGAATTTGAATATCTTCTAATATATAGATCAGAAGAAATGTTAGAAACTGAACTGCAATTTTAGCTGTAATTAAACAATTTCCTTCCGTCTCTCCTCGAAAATTTCATTTCTTCTCGCAGGATTGCTATATATTAAAATGATCGAAAAGAAACATAAATTGACAGGCGAATATATTGGCTAAAAATCTAAAAACGATACCTTCGCCCGCGATATTTCAACCACGCTGAAATATCCCCGTTCTTGGCGAGGGCAAGCTTTTGAA
>NW_017100231.1:2374436-2383957 GCF_001263275.1 Habropoda laboriosa | reverse complement strand
TCCCGACTGCGACAAAGTGCGAAGATAAACCAGCATCCCTGCGAGATATCCCGGTACGCGATCAATTTCCACAATTGTCCACCGTCTAACTCATCGTTGTTCACGAGCGCGCGCCCGAGGACGGTGAGGAATCAACACGGACGGGCAATCGTATCTCCTGATACGCGTATCTCACATAAAACGCGACATCAGCCCGCGACATTGCGTTATAGTGATGGGAAAAGAGTAGCGGAATCCTCTCGGAGAGCTCGCAATTTTAGGTTACCTCGCAGTCGGTGGACTGAAACTGTCCTATACATTTCTCGCCACTAAAAGTGTACACGTACAATCATTCTCTTTAAACTGCGCACACAATTCACAAACCAAGCTTAGCAAGGAATGAAAAATAAAGGCAAAGGAGAGAAAGAATGCAACTGTTAGTAGTTCAAAGGAGAAGCGATCACGGGCGTAATTGCGGGAGGAATCAACTCCATTATCGTTAACGCTCTCGCGAATTTCCTCCGCGCGATAAAATTAATCAGGGAGAATCGGATGGCTGACGCTGTTCTGCGAATAGAACCGTGCCACGGATCCTCTTTTCACCCAGGCGTCGCGAGGGAGGTGTAGGGCGTCAATACCGCATAAAACGCGGGCTACGTGACATGAATAATTCTGGCCGCGTTAAAGCGTCGGGGAATCGAGCGAGCCTCGCGGCACCACGCTTCCTCCGCGAGGAGGTGTTCTTGCCCGGCGATCAATTAAATCGAGCAAGCGAGCAGATTCGGTGGGAATAAAGGAAAACACATTCTGGATGGTGTTATCGATTAATCGAGCCAACGAAGATGGCGAGACAGCTTCTGCGTCGTGACAATGGTTAAAACGAATAGAACGATCCATTAATGCGATCGCTTGTTGCATTTGCTGTGTTAGGGTAATTGTTTTCGAATTGACTCGGTTGTGCTCTTGGTTCGAAGTTTGGACAGCACAGAGGGAGGTTTTTTGGTTGTGGAAAGTATTGTGGGAACGTTGTTTCGGAGACTGGTTATCAACGAAATTTGTGACAGTAATGAGTATATTCGACAATTAAGGCTTAATAATAGGAACAATGTTTATAACTCTGTGACTCTCGCTTTGTGACTATTTTTTAAAGTTTCTCTCTGACTACCTTGCACGCGTCTGATTTACTATGAGAAACAGGAGAACCTCGATAGGGACATTATTGTAACGCTCACAGAAACATGTGAATGCATTAGATCATCCCCTAAGTTAGAGACGAATTTTCTCATTTAGATCAATATTTCCAAGGAATCCTTAAATTTGATTCAAAAATCGTAAGCGTTAAGCCCACAACTGTTTCCTATTTGTTTTTTTTTTTTTTCTTTATAAGACCATTGTGTCGCCAGTATTCCCTTTCTAATATTGTATTAGGTCATCCCATAAGTTCGTGACGAATTTTGCAATTTAGTTCAATATTTCCAACGAATTCGTAAATTTTATAGAAGAAAATATACGTAAGTGTCTTCTCATTCCACAACTTTTTCCTATTTTTTAGGCCATCCCATAAGTTCGTGTCGAATTTTATAATTTAGATGAATATTTCCAAGGTGCCTCTAAATTTGAGGGGAGAAAACGTAAATTTCTTCTCATTTCACAATTTTTTAATATTTTTCTCTTTCTTTGACAAGACCATTACGTCGTCGCTATAGAATTCCCTTAAACTTTTATTCAAACATTTTTCGCTTTCGTCACGAACTTATGTGACGACCTAATATCATTGTAAACTAGGCTTCGGTGTTTTTTAAAAACGCAGGAAGAGAAAATTCTCAAAATTCACAACTGCAGTTTGCTCGTCTCAAGAGTTAGGCTACCTCTTTTCCCCTCCTCTGTTCTGAAATAAGGGATTCGCGATGCGAACGAACGCTTCGAGCCGGGCCACGAGTCGATATTTCAAAAGTAACGAGCCTGTCTGTGGCCCGTGAAAAGCTCCGACTCCCGATAAGCCGGCGAGGATTAATATTCAATAACGAAATTCGTCAACGTCCGGAACAAGGTTCGCCCAACGCGTGCTGTGCTTATGGTATGGGCGAAGTGTTTCGTGGTGGGCCCCTTTTGTTCAGACTTCGAGATTCGTGGTGGGGTGGTGGTCTTTTATTTTTCCTCTTTGGGTGGTTTGTTGGAATCTGATTGATCGATGGTCGGATTGTGAGGTGAATGATTAGAACGACGAGGTTCTTGGTGGAATTTTTAACAAAGTATGTACGAATTCGAAGAATCGAAATGTCGAGATATCGCGAATTTCACTCTTACGTGTTGCACGTGCAGCAACCCTAAACAGTCAGTCAAAGATTCTTGAGACCTTAAAAATTATTTAAAATAGAATACTAAAAATTGTTAAAAAGTATCCGGAATAGTGTGATAAAAAACCTAAACGGTCAATCAAAGATTCTTGAGACCCTAAAAATTATTTAAAATAGAATACTAAAAATTGTTAAAAAGTATCCGGAATAGTGTGATAAAGCTTGGTTAATAACGTTGCTGGAATTTGCAATTTGTAAAGATAATTCTTTGAAGTTTGAAATGAAGTGAAATTTAAAAAATGATTCCAATGCAATATTCCGCGTTATAAATTTCCAATTGATAACAGAAATAATGAACGTCATTTCCGAAAATATTTCATTCCACGAAGCTTCGTTCCTCTGACAATAAATCATACACAGAACGTCATCATGTACCATCATCAACGCGTCACCCTTCAATCCACGTTTTCAACACACCGAGTAATGAAAACCGCGGAGCAATGGAAGAATCGAGAGCCCATAAAATCGAGCACAGCTTAATCGAACTCCCGCTAAATTAAACAGCAAGCGATACATCAGAAAAACACACAACGAATGACACTCTATCGAGAGATCTCTTCCTGCATTCACAAAACGTTCAACCCTTCCGCTCTAAATATACTCTACACCGCACAAGACTGCAGCGAACAAACTGCAAACGTGTGAGAAGCAAAAAGAAAAAATATAGACGAACCAAAAAATGGAAGTTTACAGGAAAATGATTCGCTCGAAACACCGTTATTAGCGTACGCATACCGTAGAATCGCCACATTAAGCTGATACCTCGTTAATCCCTGTACAAGCGATAATCTGTTCCCTTTTAACAAAGCAACCCGCTTAAAGCAGCTTCGCTTAACAAACAGCATTTTTAATCGGAATTCTCCAACCCATGCCCCTTCGTCCGCCAGCAATTACGAACGCTTTTTCTAAGCGCGGCCAGGGAGCTTACGCTTTAGAATAAAAATTCTCATTATTCGCGAGCCGTCGGAGTAATCCCGCGGCGAGCACGTAAGGTTTAAGCCGTGTTCCGGAAACATATTCTTTACAATGCACACACGTGAATACGTGTCTGGAGGAGTTTACCGAGCGCGCGAGATGTTTTCTTGCCCCCGGTTCGCCCGATGTGCCCGCCTTACGCTTTCCCGACGCACGAAGAAAATAAGGGGGCACGATGAAACGAGATGTAATTTTTTCACGGATTTCTGAAACATCTCGCGAGGGCTAGAGGGAGAAACTGAGAGAGAAAAAGAGGGAGAAAGAGAGAAATTTTGCTGCGTCGACCGCTTTCTTCTTCTTCTTCTTGTTTTCTCTTCGCCTCTTTTCTAGTAGCCGAGAGGAATTCATTACGCTTCAACTATTTCCCTTACTTTTCCAGTTTCTTTCGTTATTTTTTTGGTCTACCCTTCTTCCCTGCGTTTCTTCGTTCTTCTTTTCCCAGCTATTAATTCGATATTTATACACGGCGATACAGTTGTCGCGCGCTTGAAACGCCCGCGGAATTAAAGGAATTAACACGTTCGCCAGCCGTAAAACAGGCCAGGCACGCGCTTAATTCCAGCTAATTTCGCCGTTTAAAAATGTTACACCGTTCTCGTCCTCGTTTAATCCGCCCTAATGTCCGCCCGTCCCGCCCTACCGGCCGCCCTTAAAACCGAGCTTTTAATTAAAGTTTATTCTATCCATCATCTGTCTCTTTAAAACCAGCCCGGACTTACTTTTATTTCCGCTCGCTGTTCGCCGCTTAATTTCCCTGTCACCGCCGCCGTTACCGTTCTAGCCGCCGTCCTCGGCGTATACAATTTTTCTGGCCGGGTTCAAAAAGAAGCGACTTTGTTGCGTGAAAAATTCTTTTACGACGATTCGTGGTGTTTGTGGGTCGATACGCGAATCGTGAAAATTTGGCGATCGCGATTTTTTGGAAAATAAATTTCTGCAAAATTGAGATATTACGAATTTGTATGATTTTTTCTGTCCTCTTCTACCACCATTTAGGTTAAAAAGAAAAAGGATTTTTGTTGCGTGAAATTTTTTTACGATGATTCGTGGTGTTTGTGGGTCGATACGCGAATCGTGAAAATTTGGCGATCGTGATTTTTTGGAAAATAAATTTCTGCAAAATTGAGATATTATGAATTTGTATGATTTTTTCTGTATGCAATTTTTCTGTCCTCTTCTACCACCATTCAGGTTAAAAAAAAGGGTTTTTGTTGCGGGAGAAATTTTTTTTGCAACGATTCGCATATGAATCGTGGAAATCTTTTTTCGTTTCCGATCCAGCGTTTTATTAGGCTAAATTGAATTGTCGACTGGTCCAATTTCTCGTGAAAATTCTATATCTAGCGTGATTGGTATACTTGACAGTGTCATTTATGAAATTATGGAAATTTCACTGCGATCGAAAAATTTGCAATCGAATGGATTTTAGGAGTTTTCCGGAATGCGGCGAAATTTCGCCATTTCAGACTTTGGAAAATAGATTTTGAATAGAACAAGTCAAACTTTATTTTCCAAAGTCTAAACAGATTTTTAGCAGAATAAGTCGAAATTTATTTTCCAAAGTCTGAACACATTTTCAATAGAAAATTCGATTTAAATATTGTATCGATAGAATTCCATTAATCAGAGGAAATTACGAATAATTTCAACTCTCTACCAGTTAGTATATAATGCACCGATCATTCCAAATTTATATCTCCTTTGGAATACACATCTCGATTGATTGCATAATTTTTCAATTTTCCTCCAGACCTGCTGTCAATGGCATCGACGATGTCGATCCGAAATTTTCGTACGTTCCACCTGAAGAATATTTCAACGATAGTTTACCGTGCATAATGTTCTATTTAAGCCAAATGCGAGCACATTATAGTTCGGTATATGTTCAAAGAGGGCACCGAATGAAAGTTTCCCTCTGCAAGTTACGTTATTGCGTTAATGCTTCAAAGGTGGCATAATTCAAGGTATAATTCGGTTCCAGTCAAAGGGGGTTAAGCTGATTCGAGGTGTCGGTGAGTTTAGCCACGTGACAAGGAAATTCCTTTCAAGAAGTTAGTTGCAGGAAAAGAGGAAAATGGTCGAGGGACCATTTACCGATTAAAGGCGTGTCGGCATTTACAGCGATATCGTCAAAGGGTTTTCTTCTCAGCTTTAACGTCAAATTCCTCTTCTTGCTCTTACCTCAATTTTACCGGGCAAATCGGGACACGCAGACATTGATAATGGTAATTATTTAAATGTGTAACAATTCGATAGACTTTGTCAAAATATTTTCCACTGATTATTTTCGTATTTGTACAATAATGTGTAGAAGTTACACGTGAAATTTTATAAGTATGCAAATTTTATATTGGGTAGAAAAATTGTAATTAATTCTATCCTAATTTCTATCAGAGCGATCGTCCGTTTGAAAAATCGAATCTTCGTCGTTTCAGCGACAACAAAGTTCCTTTTTCACCCTTTTCCCTGTTTCTCCGTAACAACGACCCTCGAGGGCACGAGCATGCGTTTCAAACTTCAATTGTTTTCCCTCAATCTCGCGCGAAAACATGATAATCCCGGCTCCGGTACGTACAGCAGCCAGTTTTTTAATACACCGTAATCAAATATTAGATCGGCCGAAGGGCCGATTGGAAAATCACTGTAAAAGTGAGGTAAAAGCGTTTGGAATATGAGAAAAATCGATGTTTTCCCAATCAATTTTGTGTATTCCTGTTGTGTGTTAACGGGCTCCGATCGTTACCTGAAATTGAATCGCGATTTCAATGTAAAAACGTTTCCTCCGACCGATCGAACGAACACCGGCCGCGATCCGAGACCCGATGGAAATTAAAGATACGGATATAGCAGAGGCGAGAAATATTCATTCCACGCGTTTTCCACCTATTGATCTTGCCATTCGAGCTTGCCCATTACCAACGATAGAAAATATCGCGTTTCCGCCAAATACCTTTCCCCTCACTTTTCTTCGCAGGGTTCTCTCTACCAAGGCTTTCAACTCGTCGCTTTCAACGCGAAATTCACCCTTCCCGAGAAGGTAACCACCCACGCTCCGCGATCTTTCTGTGCTTCCTATTATGTCCGACAATGGAATCGAATTTTTGGTCAATCTCCAAGGAGTTGCCCTCGATTGTAACATTTTTCTTGCGTCGCGCACCGATTTTCCAAGGCGAGACGCGACCAGAGCCCCTCCGAGTAAAAGTGTCACCTATTTTCACCTGACACTCTGCTCGGGGAAAAGTCCAGCTTCCGGAACGATGTTCATTTAACATTGTCGCACGAGTGTCTTTTATACGACGGTTTTGTTATTTATAGAGTCAACGGTGAAATGGAACGATGGAAATCGTGTTTTTCCAATTGATAAATCTCGGCGAATCTGGACTGGTAATCGGAATCCACTGAAATTGACGGGTCGTCGATTCGAATTCAGTGAAATTGGCCGGTCGATGTTGTGTACTAAATTTTATTTACGCAATTATTTGCTTTTATACGCAAATAATTTCTTTGACAAAATGAAGTACAAGTGAAGCTTCATATGCACCGTTTTAATATTTTCCAAGGAATCGTACCTTTCGAAAATTCATCGAATCTGCTTCAAAAAAAATTTCTTTGACAAAATATGTATATCTAAAATTTCATATGCACGATTCTTATATTTCCCAAAGGATCTTACCTTTCGAAAATTCATCGAAACTTCTTCAAAATTTCTTTGACAGAATATATCTAAAATTTCACATGCACGAACCTAATATTTTCCAAGGAACCACACCTTTCGAAAATTCATCGAAATTGCTTCCAAATTTCCCCAAAAAATTTCTTTGATAAAACGTAATATATCTAAAGCTTCATATGCACCATTCTTATATTTTCCAAAGGGTCATACCTTTCGAAAATTCATCGAAACTGCTTCAAAATTTCTTTGACAGAATATATCTAAAATCTCACATGCACGAACCTAATATTTTCCAAGGAATCGTACCTTTCGAAAATTCATCGAAACTGCTTCAAAATTTCTTTGACAGAATATATCTAAAATCTCACATGCACGAACCTAATATTTTCCAAGGAATCGTACCTTTCGAAAATTCATCGAAACTGCTTCAAAATTTCTTTAACAGAATATATCTAAAATTTCACATGCACGAACCTAATATTTTCCAAGGAACCGCACCTTTCGAAAATTCATCGAAATTGCTTCCAAATTTCCCAAAAAAATTTCTTTGATAAAACGTAATATATCTAAAGCTTCATATGCACCATTCTTATATTTTCCAAAGGGTCATACCTTTCGAAAATTCATCGAAACTGCTTCAAAATTTCTTTGACAGAATATATCTAAAATCTCACATGCACGAACCTAATATTTCCCAAGAGATCGTACCTTCCAAAAATTCGTCAAAACAGCTCCAAAATTTCCAAAAAAGGATATTTCCAGTTTTTCCACCTTGCAACGAAAATCCATAGTTACCCAACCATCAACGAACCAAGCCAACGATGCTCCCAATAGAACGCTGTTAACGCGATCGATTACACGGAAAAAGTTAATCCGCAAAGCGTATTCGAAATCTGAAAAATGAAAGGCTCACGCGCCGGAAATAATGATATTTTTCGCGATTCGCCGTCCGGTACGTCTGTGGAAACGCGACGCGTTCTAAAACGATTACAACGATGAAAACGAAAACGCTGGCTAACGAGGGCGGTGGCTCGTGTACACGATTGTTTTAATCTTTTCCCTCTCCATCCCCGTGCTTCAATAGTATGACGCGATGGAATGCTTTTGCGTAGCGCGATGCTGGGTCGCGATTGAAATTCGAAGTGCCTATTGTGCCCGGGCCTCTGTCTCTGTCCAGCGGTTTCCGAATCTTTAGGCTTTGAAGGTGGACGAATGGTAATTCGATTTCACGCTGGCGCGACTCGTTCGCGCTGGATTTAAATCGTTGGCTAAATCGAGGTATAGACGAAGGGATCTCTGATAGAAAATCTGGCCATATTTCTAGAAAGGTTTGGCAGCAGCAGCGATTTTGTCAGAAACATTTCTCGAATTTGTATTTTTACTCAGTTCTACATTCTCCTTTTTTAGGAAGCAAGTTGAAAGTAGGTCAGAGTGCTCGGAAAAGGTGTAAATTTTGATCACGCTGACGGAGGATCGCCTAATTTAATTCCGTTCTCTGAATTTGAAGATTTGTAATCAAATAACAATGCTTCTTTCTGGAAATAATTTAGAACGTTCACTTCCGAACGTGGAGACTTGACGTTTCTAATCAGGACAGAGCACATGGTACGTTGTAACAGCATCGGCGCAATAATCTCTGGATTGATCAAATTTTATCCCGTCTCCGCGATCCGTCATTCTCCGTTTTCATTTAACTACAATAACTTGGTAATTTCGCGTCTCTCCGTGGGAAATTTGATTCCTACATTTCTATTTCGCCTAATAATTCTTTCCAATTCGTGGTATCACCGTTAGAAAACTTCACGAAGATCCAAATAACCAACGTTTAACACTGAAACTACCGACTGGGTCGAAATGACCCACTAGCATCTTTCGAAAAAACGTGAATATTCAATACTGGTAACTATTATCGCTTGTAACTTTCCGAATTTATATTCTACATGTATGCTCCCACTTGTATCGGTATGAATCAAACTTTCCAATCACAGTTTGCTTACATAAAAATTCACTTTTGGAAAGTCGCTAGTGGGTCATTTTGACCCGGTCGGTAGTTTTAGTGTTAAGCAACAATTCCATTACGAACTTCCGAGAAGTAGTTCAACAAAAATCGACTAAACCATTCCAAAAGTTCCTTCGAAAAAGGAACCTCGTATTGTCGAATCGAAGTTAATGAAACAAAGGTAGAAATATCGCGAAATTGGTCGCGCGACATCCTCTTAATCTCTGAAATTGGAGATTTGATGATTATTCCGGTCCAGCGTGCCGAGGAGAAAGAGAAACCCGCGAGAAGGAAAAGTCCCCGGTATCGCTGAATACTTTCTGAAAACGCGACTCACGAAAGATTAATATTCTCGTTTCACCGCCTTCCTCGGAGCCGTGAGGTATTCAAAGATATCCGAGCGGCGAGGTTCCCCCTCGGACTTCGCTACTCAATTAGAACTCGAGTTACTAACAGCGGGAGTTTGTAGCAGGAAACGTTCCCGGATTTCGTTCGCGAATAAATGAAAACAACGCGAAACTCGCGGATAGACAGACGG
>NW_017100231.1:2358418-2374371 GCF_001263275.1 Habropoda laboriosa | reverse complement strand
GACGAGGAAAAGAAGAAAAAAAAGAGAAGTTAGAACGAGAAACGCTCGGATGATCTCTTTGCCTGATACTGCAATATCGAGTAGCCGGCAGCAATTTTATAAACGCTACTTTTTTATGCGGTCAAATAGTGCCGACTCGACGCGATTTAACCGATTCCCTCTTCTCTGTGTCTTTCCCTGGTTCCGAGTGAAAATACCGTGTCTGGGCTGTGCTTCGCGTTTATTAAGGCGCGCATAAAAGCGATCGGCGAGGAGAAGGGCGAAAAGTAGATTGAAGAAACCTGGGATTTTTTAGAGTGAAAAGCAATGAAATTTATTCGTGGAAGTGCTTTGATGTACTCACTTTTTTCCCTGTTTCTTCTTGCTTTGAATTTCGTGTGTAATTTGGAGAGTAACTGGGAGGTTAATCGGAGTGTAGGTAAATATTTGATATACCGTGTGTGCAGGGGAGAGAAATTAATTGACTTGTATAATCGGTCGGAGTAATGCAATAAACTGAAGTTTTGTTTAATTGAATCTTCTTTTGGATTTTCTGCTATTGGGTTGGCTCGCCGTGATTCGCGTTAATTCACAGTTTCGGTGCGCATTCGAATTAGGAATTTGAAGTGTTCAGTTAGGGATCAAATTAGGAATTCCTTTTTTTTAGTTTATTAGCAATCTGAATATGTTCCTGTGAAATAATTTTCTGACTTGAATACTGTTTTCTCGTCCATAGACGAGTCCTCCTTAACCATCGATTAGGTCTGCCAGCCATGAATTCTTGTTTAAATCAGAAAATTCTCATTGAAAATTCTTATGAAGGAAAATTTGTGTATCCGAACCCTTCATTACGGACGTACGCTAGTTTAGATATCAAAACGAACCAGAAAGGTCTGTGCAAAAACCTTGAAAAATCGGCCTGATCACCTCGATAAATTAGCTAACCCAAAAGAAGGCACGATGACGAGCCAGCAAATGCCGGCAGCTGACGGCAGCTTACCGAAGGAAAATTCGGCGCGGGTAATCTAATTAATCCGTGGCGAGCGACGCGATGATCAGCTATCCGACATAGTTGCCGGAAGACTTTGAATGGTTGGTAGCCTGGCGAACGTTCCTAGCCATGGAAATTAGCCTCTGCGGCCGGGCTGTGCAGCTGATGCCGCAGGGGACGTCCGCTCGAGAACGCGGTCGTGTTGAAAAAAAAAAAAGAAAAGAAAAAGAAAGGCAGCAGCAGCGACAGCCAGAAAGGAAATACGTCAAAGAAACGAAAAAGAAAAAGGGAAGAAAGAAAGAAAGAAAAGATGAGCCGAATGAAGAGCTGCGAAAAGGTGTGGTTGCAGCGGCCGCAGTAGGGGGTTGATGTTGCATCCCATTCGAAAGCTTTATCACGAGTCGCGCTTACGTTAAAGGCCAGACGCGTTTCGAGCCTCGTTTGAGCTCGCATAAATAATTAACAAGTCCTCTGTCTGCTCTGTTGCGATGTGTGCACGTCGACGCCATTCGAATGCGTTCCCACGTTCTCTGTAACACGCGCCGCGTACGATGATGCGTTTTCAACGGGGAGAGAGAGAGGGACAGAGGCAGAGAGAGTATCGTTGGTATGGCGGGAAAAATGCGGGGCTCGAGGGTCGTCTGTGGCTCTGCGGGCGGCGAAAAGCGGGTTTAAATGGCCGATCGTGGTACCCACATGGGGGATAATAAATAGAAAGAGCAAAAATTATAGGGGAGGAGGAATGACGCCCGGTGGTGATCGTTGGCGCAATTGCTAAACCATAATGGCGTCGTACACCTGACAAAAAAAAAAAAAAAAAAAAAAAAAAAAAAAAAGAAAGAAAAATAGAGACAGAAGGGGGCAAAGAGTTACGCGCGAACCCGATAACCCACGTGTCACATTCATAAACGGCGAGTGTCGTGTAATGAAAAAAACAAAGGACAGAACGAGAGAAGAGGGAGGAGAGCGCGCGGTAGGGAGAAACACGCGGAGCAGAAAAGAGCGTGGTGGCGAAATGAACCATGAAATTAACGAATGGCCCCGAAATTCATATCCGCGAGTCCCATTTTGTCGGCCAATTAATTATTTAAAACGCTCGCGCCGCTCGAAACAACACGCGACCCTGTTGATACTCATATTCCCGCTTGCAAGATGGATGATAGCCTGCCTCCTCTCCTCTCCCTCTCTCTCTCTCTCTCACCCTTGCCAACCCTTGTTCGCTTCCGTCGGCTCTGTTCATCTATATACCGTACGTGCACTTGCACCGATGCTCGAACCTACCTACCCCCGAGCGTCGAATGGCAATATTGTTGCTGTTGACGCTCGCTTCGAAACTTCCGGCTGCAAGTTATGGCTTTTTGCGAGTGTATAGGAGCCGTTCGGTTCTATGGAATTACGGATAGATGCTGATGGATTCTTTGTGATGATGTATTCCACGATTTTGTAGCTTGTTTTTTTCTTTCTTTTTTGCGAGTTAGGTTAGGTTCGGTTAGCGTGAGTGTAGAATAGATCTGGATGTGTAGAACCGATGATTGATATATCGAGGTCGTTTCGAAATTGGACTTCTCTCTGTTGGTAGATGCGTGATGAGAATTGTGGAAGGACGAGTGCAAGCTGTTTTGAAGTTAACGTTGAGGTGGAGTGTGAAATTGTTGGTGAAGTGTAGATTAACTTCTGTTCGAGGAATTGTGTACCTAGGATATGTACAGGGTGGTGCAAAAATTTTGTTCTCCTGGAATATTTCTGTTGTTTGTAATAATAAAAAAATTTGACGTACACGAAATTTGCATAAATATTTACATTTTATACGGGTGGAAGTGTAGAGATCATTTCAAGATCATGTCTTCTTTTTTTTTTTTATCAATTTTTGACGGCAGCTTTTGTAGTTTCAGTATGCTATCGTTAACCCTTTCGCTACGGCAGATTTTAATGCGTAACTTGAGCGACTGAGGGTAAATTTTTAACCACGACTGCAAAATTTGTCATTTTGGCCGTATCGTTTTAAAATTCGATAATCTAGCTTTTAATTTTGATTTAAAAAATTTGTAATCAATTAAAAATTTTTACAAAAATTAGAATTAAGGAGGAAGTGCACTAAAAGGCTCCAACAATATCGTGCTAGCAAATTTTCAAAACTCCAATATGCGCCAATAGTAACGAAAGGGTCAAGGGTCACTAAAACTCACAGAAGATCCCAAAAGAATCGTAATTTTTCCTAAACTTTTCCCCTACCCTGTATATCTTAATTAACCATGTACACGCAATGTCGTGTATATAATTCTCGCTGTGTAGAACCGATGATTGATATATCGAGGTCGTCACAAAATTGGACTCCTCTGTACATGCGTGATGAGAAATGTAGAAAGCCAATTACACGCTATTCCGAGGCGCACGTTCACGCTGCTGTAAAATAATCACCGAAGTCACGTATATTAACTTCAATTGAAAATTCGATACCTACATTTACTGCTTAATAAGAAGCTATTTACGTTAGTAGACACGATTCGTTTTAAAATCGTACCCGTGCAGAATCGTCGTAACAAAAATTGCTTTTTTACGTGTACAACATGTAACACGGAAAGTCACGCGATCGCTTTAGCTACAAAATGGCGTTCCCATGAATGCAACACGTGGTGCGGAATACTTGAATACGCGACGCGTTCGCCATTTCGTCCTGAAATCGTGTTCGACCTACGAATCGTACAATGTGTACATCCTATATATTTCGATATTCAGTTTCAATTTTTGCGCCAGCCTGAACCGTGTAATTTCCATTCCTCTCGATCTCTACCTTTCAAACTTCTCTGAAAACCTACGTACCCTTTGATTTCGCCAACTTCGTCTTCTAATAAACCGGTTAATTCGACTTTTGCGAACCCTCGAACCGATTCGTCGCACACGATACACCAGTTTCGTTCGTCTCGATTGTCACAGTTGCTCGATAACCTGTCTGAAAGGGTCACCCAAAGTCTCGCGACCTCGAACTGTTATTAGAGGAGAATCTATACGGGTCATGGAAGTCTTAAGGATCTCCCCGGTTCGACGATATTGCTGTCACAATAGCAAATTGAGAAACGTCCTCCTAGCGCGAGTTGAACAGTCGTCGCGGCCGCTTTTACGTTCCATCACGCGCTATATCGGGAATTGGATTTGCAATAAGGGAGGAGGCGAAACGCGAACGCGTCGAGGAAGAGCGAGTCGCCGCTCCAATTAATTAAATGAAATTATTCATTACAATTCGATCGATTTCACAGCCGGGATATTATCGATGCACGTCACCGGCAGCAGCACGCTGCAAATTGAATGAACTTCATGGCTAGGAATTATGAATGATAACCTTTCTTTTCCGAACAGCGGAAATACGGTTTCTAGAGGGATTCTGAAGTGGCTTTAGTCGACTGCCGCGTGTTTTCGCTGCCTGGTTACTTTCACGTTTCTTCTGGTTTTTTGTGACCGTTGAAGAAATTGTGAATCGGGGAGCTGAAATGGTAAAGGATGCAAGTGTAAAAAAAAATTAAGAAAAATTCTCTCTTTTTCGGTGGAAAAGGATGTAAATTCTATGTTCAATACGTTCATAAACGCTATTTTAGGGCTCTCGAGACAGAGCAAGAATCGTAAGTGCCATTTTCTCTGTGGTTAAAGAAGGCGAAAGCATTTCGCACTGCCATTTATTTTCCCTCGAAATCTGTAAGGGTGGTAAACTCAGAAAGTTCACAACGCAAATTCCGCTCTGATTGACGCTATTTTAGCTCTTAGGGCTGTCTCGAGACAGAGCAAGAATCGTAAGTGCCAATTTCTCTGTGATTAAAGAATGCAAAAATATTTCTCAGAGCCATTTATATTCCCTTAAAATCTGTAAAGGTGGTAAACTCAGAAAGTTCACAACGCAAATTCCACTCCGATTGACGCTATTTTAGCTCTTAGGGCTGTCTCGAGACAGAGCAAGAATCGTAAGTGCCATTTTCTCTGTGATTAAAGAAGGCGGAAGCATTTCGCACTGCCATTTATTTTCCCTCGAAATCTGTAAGGGTGGTAAACTCAGAAAGTTCACAACGCAAATTCCGCTCTGATTGACGCTATTTTAGCTCTTAGGGCTGTCTCGAGACAGAGCAAGAATCGTAAGTGCCATTTTCTCTGTGGTTAAAGAAGGCGAAAGCATTTCGCACTGCCATTTATTTTCCCTCGAAATCTGTAAGGGTGGTAAACTCAGAAAGTTCACAACGCAAATTCCGCTCTGATTGACGCTATTTTAGCTCTTAGGGCTGTCTCGAGACAGAGCAAGAATCGTAAGTGCCAATTTCTCTGTGATGAAAGAATGCAAAAATATTTCTCAGAGCCATTTATATTCCCTTAAAATCTGTAAAGATAGTAAACTCAGAAAGTTCATAACGTAATTTTTTAGCGTTAATTTTCACTCCTGGAACTTACATCGTTTACCATTTCAAATCCTCAGCTATGAACAGCAAGAAATGGTAAAATTTAGATGTCTCGGTGCTACACAAATCCTTGTATTCTCCCATATTTCACAGAGCTATCCGTTCTAATCTTGCTCCCGCAGAATAGACCCGTATTACGTGACAAAACATCGGAGAAAAATGTCGCAGCGCACGGAGAATTGTCCAGCAACAAATGCCCCGCTTCGTCGTCTATGCTTATTGGAAGTTGATCGATCGCGATTCGCGGCGGTTGAATGGTACGAAGATTTTGCAAATCGACGAGAATCGCGGTTCAGAGATCGAACCGATGGCTACTGGTTGTAAAACAATAAACGGAGCTAGCAATTTCGTCCGCGTGGACGTTCCGTTTTCCATGATTCGAGGCTAACGAGCGACGGACGCGAATCGACGCACAGGTATTTTAGATATTCAGTCGTATTGCAATCGACATTGTCAACGGCCACGATAATACCGGATGGATAGGACGTGTCCAGTCAGCGTCCATCTAGCTCGCGGCTGAATTACTGACAGACGAATTATTTTACAGGTAAAAAGTTCGACTTCCATTATCGGGGACCGTTCGTGAGATTTCGGGAAAAGCGAGAAAATGTCTCAGACGAAGTTGTACGTTGAAGATTGATTTGGTGAATGTGAATGAAGTAGTATGAATTTTGTTAGGTCTGTAGGTCTGTTAGGTTGATGTTCATGCACATCAAAAACACAATTTTCCTTCGCGTCACTGCAACTGGATTCTAATTAGAGAAGATTTGAGTCTTTTAGGAATTGTCAGAGGTGTTTCACTACTTCCTTCTTAGTTAGCAAATAACTCCCCCATTTTGGAGCTCTTTTTTAATTTAAAAAAAATTGGAAAATTGAGGCGAAAGTTACATATTCGTCCTCCAAAAAATATTGAAACTTTTCACTTAGCAAATACCTACGAAAAAATTCCCAAATCTTCACTTCACTGCAGCTAGAATAATTAGAGAAGGTTTGTGTCTTTAAGGAACTGTTACTACTTCTTTCTTAGTTACCAAATAACTCCCCCATTTTGTAGCTTTTTTAATTGAAAAAAATTGTAAAATTGAGTCGAAAGATACATATTCGTCCTCCAAAAAAAATTGAAACATTTCACTTAGCAATTACCTTCAAAAAAATTCCCAAAGAAAGCGATTTTTTGAAACCGTCTGGCAGGTGTATCCTCTTAAAGTTGCTTGAGATGCTGTGTTGTCTTCTTTCCTTTTGATACTTTTGGCAATCAATTAGTATCTGTTGCACAGTGATTTTTATGTTGCAAATATCGCACTTCTTCGACTTCTTTCGTTTTGATACTTTTGACAATCAATTAGTATGTGTTGCACAGTGATTCCTCTATTGCAAACTTCTCATCTCTTCGAATCTTCTTTTGTAATTAGATGGAGATTCGCCTGCTGATCGATCTCTCGATCTCCCCACATTCCTCTCACCAACTATACCCTAATTCACTCACACGCAACATCAAAAGTCCCTTCCACTCGTCTAACTCAAAAAAATCGTTTAGACAGTTTCTACACACCTCGAACCAGCCAACCCAAAATTGTTACTCGCTTAAAATGGAAATCGTGTTCGATATGGAACCGGCAACCCGGTGTTTCTATTTCCCTCGATCCTTTTTCCAAACAATTCGAAATTGTGCTCCGGCGCTAGATGCATTTACCGCGTTTGTGTACCTTTCGTTGCATCCCGCCTTCGTCTTATTCTTTGTTACCGTACTCGCTGCGAAACGCTTTTCGACAGCGATTTATACGAAAACAAAGGAACTGTTCTTCAAAGCCTTCAGAGACCGAAACTGAATTCCAGCGAATGTTGCGAACGCAGACATACTTCTTGCACCGCCTTTCATCTACCTTCGAATACGACGACGTTGTATAACTATCTATCTACGGCAAAGGCAATCGAACGTGCCTGATAATAAACTGGCGACGGGAACCGTTCGACGATCGCTTTGAAAGCAAAACTCTCTATACGTCTATTCTCTCGGCCCTTCTTCGGTGCTTGCAACACTTCACGAAGGATTGGTGACGCGTAATCTGTGAACCGTGCAACTTCCGACGGTGTAAAATTTCACCGATGTGTTCTTTCAATTTTATGTCTCGCTGATATTCCGTTGATCCATCGTGGAAAACGTTCGACGGAGCACGCTTCGAAGTCAAAGGAACCTGCCGTTGTACTGAATTATCCGAGTAAATAGAGAAAGAAAGACGAAGAAGTGGATTTCGAGTAAACGTTCAAAGAGGAAAATTACGAAAAGAAACGTGAACGATTGGATAACTAAACGGAGAAATCTTTCTTCTCACAGAGATGGCGTATTAATAATGTTCCAGATGAAACGCAGCGGATAAATGATTATCCCTAGCCTAGATTGCTGCACTTTTTTGTATCGTAACACTGTGTAACGCAATTAAAACAGCACCGTTCATTAAATGAATTTTTTCCGACGGACAATACGGACGTGCAAAAGAAGAAAGTTGCAGTAACAGCGTGCACAATAGGTTTCCGAAGTAGCTGCATTTGAAATGGAAATCTAGAATGAAAAATTCTGCTTGTAATTAATTCCATGCGAGAGAAAAAGAAAGGAAAAAATTGCATCGACGTTGTGTGTTACAAATTTTATTTCGCGCGAAACTTGGTTATACAAGGGAAACAATTTCGCCTCGGGGGAAAATTATTTTATTTTTTGCCATTTGTTTCGTGTGCATAATATAGCAGAATATAATGACTGTATATATACATATATATTTTTTAGTTTGCTTCGCGTTTGAGTTGTACAAACTGATTCAAACAAGGTTGCGGAATGTTCAAATGGAATGGAAAAAATATGTTTGTTAAATGTTCGGTAATTTGTTTGAAATAATTTGTCAGCTAGGAGTTTTAGTGGATGACTGACGGTAATTTGTTAACCACGGTTGCAATATTTGTCACTTTAGCCGTACCGTTTTAAAATTCGGTTAATTAAATCAAGGTGCAAGTGCGTAAAGGATAAAATTAAATATCGAATTGAGATGCAAGTGCACCAAAAGGCTCTGAAATTTTCGAAACGCCTATAGGCGCCAATAGTAACGAAAGGGTTAAAGGCGTGATAATTCAGGTTTCTACGTATTCCCGTTCATTTTTCAACCGACTTTTCCAATTTCCATCGGTAGCACTGTTTTTACCCGAATCTCCTAGGCCCACTTCATCATCGCGATAATGCGCAATTATGCAACACGCGAGCCTCTTTCCGTCCGTGCAGTCGAGCGGTTTTAGTAGGTGGAATCGATTCGTCGACGCGATAGTTTCAATTGAAAAGCAGGCTGCGCCATACCGAGAACGAACGAACTGCAGCGTTTCAGCAATTCGCGGTCTCGTCGTTCCACTGGCAAATCGGACGTATCTAACTTTTAATTTCACGCTTTCAACCTGGCTTCTGCGCGTTTCTAACGCGTAAAAATAACAGGGACGCGTGGAAAAGTGAACATTTGGCAGGAAATTCGTAAAAATAGTGTCTAACGGAGAAACAAAGAGAGAATTTTTGGAAGAAATGAACGAAACTTTAGAATGTACACAAATGTAAATTACTGTTCTAGGTCCTGGTTACATTTTTTTACGGTAAACTACCAACACTGGAAACCATATAAAATTGCAGTTTGCAAGTTTCATGGCAACCGCGAGTGCATTGTAGAAACTTGCATTAAGAATAGTTGAAATAGTAATTTGCTCCGGTATGCTGGTTGCCTTCTAAGGATTAAGATTAACTAACTGTTTCCGCTTCGAGCCTTTAGCCTGAACCGAGAACAACGAAGAGGGAACTAACCTTACTCTTAACTCACGTTGACTTATTAAAACTTGGCTGCGAGGTGAGCAGCTTTTCTTTCAAGTCTTGATACGTTTTCAGTGAAAAGTGGTATAGTCGGTGGAAGAAATATGGAAGTTTATGTGTTTGAGTGTGTCGACTGGCGAATCAAGAGAAGCTTGAGAAGATAAAGGTTTGAGTATGCTTTAACTTCGATTCAGTCGCAATCGAAAAAGGTAAAATACCATATTTCGCTGAATTTCTTCAGCCTTAACTCTTTCGCTACGGGAGGTTTCAATCGAGACGGCAAAATCTTTTGTTTTGGGCCGCATCGTTTTAAGGTGGAAGGGTGCAAGGGACAAAAATTAAGGATTAAATTACGGTGGAAAGGCGCTAATAGCATAGTGCGAGAAAAATAGGTGCCAAGAATACTGTATTCTTTCAAATTTTCCAAACGCCTATAGGCGCCAAGAGCAGTGAAAGGGTTAATTTTGTTTTGGTCCCAATTAGAAAAGGTAAAATTCCATATTTCCCTATATTTCTTCAGCCTTAATTTTGATTCGGTCCCAATTAAAAAATGTAAAATTCCATATTTCCCTATATTTCTTCAGCCTTAATTTTGATTCAGTCCCAATGAAAAAACGTGAAATCCCATAGTTCGCTATATTTCTTGAACCTTAATTTTGATTCGGTCCTTGTTTGAGTGTGTCGACTGGCGAATCAAGAGAAGCTTGAGAAGATAAAGGTTTGAGTATGCTTTAACTTCGATTCAGTCGCAATCGAAAAAGGTAAAATACCATATTTCGCTGAATTTCTTCAGCCTTAACTCTTTCGCTACGGGAGGTTTCAATCGAGACGGCAAAATCTTTTGTTTTGGGCCGCATCGTTTTAAGGTGGAAGGGTGCAAGGGACAAAAATTAAGGATTAAATTACGGTGGAAAGGCGCTAATAGCATAGTGCGAGAAAAATAGGTGCCAAGAATACTGTATTCTTTCAAATTTTCCAAACGCCTATAGGCGCCAAGAGCAGTGAAAGGGTTAATTTTGTTTTGGTCCCAATTAGAAAAGGTAAAATTCCATATTTCCCTATATTTCTTCAGCCTTAATTTTGATTCGGTCCCAATGAAAAAACGTGAAATCCCATAGTTCGCTATATTTCTTCAGCCTTAATTTTGATTCGGTCCCAATTAAAAAATGTAAAATTCCATATTTCGCTATATTTCTTCAGCCTTAATTTTGATTCGGTCCCAATTAAGAAAGGTAAAGTGTCACATGTCTTCATATTTCCTCAGCCTTAATTTTGATTCGGTCCCAATGAAAAAACGTGAAATCCCATATTTCCCTATATTTTCTCAGCCTTAATTTTGATTCGGTCCCAATTAAAAAATGTAAAATCCCATATTTCCCTATATTTCTTCAGCCTTAATTTTGATTCGGTCCCAATTAAAAAAGGTAAAATCCCATATTTCGCTAATTTCTTCAGCCTTAATTTTGATTCGGTCCCAATGAAAAAACGTGAAATGGAGTATGTGACTCTAACTATCATTGCATATGGTACCAAAATACTTTCTCTCACTAAAATGAAGACAATCTCTCTAACTTTTTAAGCATACTCCACAAAGACTCGATATGAGCCTTTTCACTCTTCACGAAAAAAAAAATCAAAATCAAAATTGCCTTAAAGCGTGATAACGTATGTCCCAATTAAAAAATGTAAAATCCCATATTTCGCTATATTTTCTCAGCCTTAATTTTGATTCGGTCCTAATTAAGAAAGGTAAAGTGTCACATGTCTTCATATTTCTTCAGCCTTAATTTTGATTCGGTCCCAATGAAAAAACGTAAAATCTCATATTTCGCTATATTTCTTCAGCCTTAATTTTGATTCGGTCCCAATTAGAAAATGTAAAATCCCATATTTCGCTATATTTCTTCAGCCTTAATTTTGATTCGGTCCTAATTAAGAAAGGTAAAGTGTCACATGTCTTCATATCTCTTCAGCCTTAATTTTGATTCGGTCCCAATGAAAAAACGTGAAATGGAGTATGTGACTCTAACTATCATTGCATATGGTACCAAAATACTTTCTCTCACTAAAATGAAGACAATCTCTCTAACTTTTTAAGCATACTCCACAAAGACTCGATATGAGCCTTTTCACTCTTCACGAAAAAAAAAATCAAAATCAAAATTGCCTTAAAGCGTGATAACGTATGTCAACTGAAACTGTCGAAATTGAGTACCCCCAAATACTTGTTACCTTGGTCATCTTGAATAAAGAAAGGAACATAGATACATCCTTTTATAGACACGCTGTACTATAAACCACTCGGTATATTTCTCGCGAAATTTCCAAGATTAGCAAGATTTGCTCGTGTTCCTTTCACCGAGCTCTTTTATACACACTCCAAGAGATCGTGCCATAAGTTTGTTCGCGATTTTATTTGACTTCTGAGATAACGATTCGCGTTCGATAGACGTCTCACCTCGCGTTTTCGCGAGCACGAGATATAAACGACGACTTGGACGAGTTGGCCAAACAAGCCGCGGAGGGGCAAGTTTGAAATTAACCTTCTGCTGAATAATAAACCCGATTCGTCCGGTACGCCTTCGTCGAAATATTTCACGATGTTTGCTCACTTTTCCTCTCCGCGTGTAATCACGCGTGAAAGGCCTTAGTAAACTTTTAACGCTTTCCCCCAACGTTTCAAACGGCTTCCTCTTCGCCGATTCACAGCGTCACAGAGTCACGCGTAAGTACATTAATATTAATGCTATTCAACCTCGCGTTACTCATTCACCGGAACAAATCCTTAGAAGAGAGAGAGAGATAGAGAGAAAAAAGGTAGAAAGAAAGAGGGAAAACTTTCGATCCTATGCAAAATTTTTCGTATCCTCTTCAAACTTCTTTATACGATTCCGAGATTCTGATATTCCATTTTTACCTCGACACTTATACGGTGAACGTATCATTCTACACGTAGCATCTGGTCAATATGCATCTGTTGCGGCAACCGGGACAAGATAGAGAAAGCTAGGTAAGCTCTAAAGCACAGCTTGTGCATTAACGGGGGGCTAGACTTTAGACTCTAGAGACAAACAAGGGACACGTGTGTCGAGAGGAAATTGGGGGTTTAGAGGTGAGAAGAGCTTGTAGAAATTAAGGATATCCTACATTGCAAATAATAAGTGCGACAAAGTCTGGATTAAACGAACGTGACTCGAGCTCCGGTGTCGAATTAGTAACACACTGCCGTGTTTCCTTTCCAGAAGTAAACCTCGTATAGAAGTCTAGCTCTCGAGAAAGGAACACTCGAATGATAAAGCTTCAGCGATGTAGGGGAGGGGGAATTTTTCCAAATTATTTCTGATAAGGATTTCGGCGTCGGGATAAGAACTTGGACTGTGAAACTTCTAATGGTCGAAGTATTCGAATAATTCGGTTATGTCGGATAATTTCGAGTACAAATTCTTTATTCGAATATTTCGGATAAGTTCGAATGCGAATTCTTTATTCGAATAATTCGGATAATTTCGAATACGAATTCTTAATGCGGATAATTCAAGTTATTCGGATATTTCAGATAAATTCGAATACGATTCTTTATCCGGGTAATTCAGACAATTCGAATAATTCGTGTATATCAGATAATTTCGAATACAAATTCTTTATTCGGATAATTCAGGTAATTCGAATAATTCCAATAATTCAGATAATTTACATAATCTTACTGAGCTCAGCCTATTGGAAATGGGTTATGAAAATGAAATAGTCTTTTAATCTTCTTATATGTTATTTATTGACGGACTCAGAGGAAACGTTTTTACGCTTTTGAATGTTCTAAAGGACTGTCGCTGGGCACCCGAAAAGAAAGTTGGGGTCCGCTTATACCTAGGAACTCTTTACTTTATCGTATCGCAGTGTGTAGTGCATGTCTTGAAGACGGACACCAGACACATCTGGTGGACATTTTTGCCCTCACTTGATTATTTCCATAGGGTGTTGTTAGAAATAATCCAACACAGCCCATATAATAATAATTCGAATATTCGAAGGGTTTGAATTTCGGATCATACGGAATATCTCGACCACGTCGAATATTCAAATACATCATTTTTTGAAGGCAGGCCACATTTAGTGCTACGAGTTGGAGAAACATTTACCTACTTAAACATTTATTAATCGTGATCGGTATCGAATATTCGAATACACCAATGTAAGAGAAAATCAGTCAGGATAACGGTGGTGAGCGGTGGAATAAGATATAAACGTGGGCGGTTCAACAGAGTGAATGCTTGTATTTCGAACTATACTGTACGAGTGCTGATACAATTCCCTCTTTCCTGAAAAACCTAGTCAAGAGGACCCCAAACGAGCAACAATCGATGTTCCAGCAGAGAAGGTTTCACAATGACTCCTCTGTATTGTAACATGTATACATTTTAAAAATTGCAGAAAAAAGCTGAAATTTATATCCTCTGAAATTGTTCAGGCCTTCACAGGCACGGTTTATGGCACGATCGAACGGCAACGGTTATTTTTGAGTTCAGGATTTCGTTTACTGCTTGTACGTGTCTAATTACAACCTAGCGAGGGTCACTAGAATTGCTTGTTGGATTTTTAGTAATTTCTGTCCCTCGCGCTCATAACGATGAATTTCCAAACGGCAGATCTACCCGTAACGGTACGCTTGCCGATGAGACACCCGGAGGAAATTCCAGCTTTTTGGGACTTTCCGCCCACCCCACGCGGCCGTCTCTCACCCCACGCGGCCGTCTCCCACCCTGCCAAGGTGACAGCGCGCTAAGGGCGTACTGGAAGGGCGGTGAAGACGCTATTAGACACCCTGATTGGTAAATGTAATGGTTAACTATTTAACCAATCAGCGTGCTCTAACTAAAAACTCTCCAACGGACGTCCGAGGAACGACGTCGAGAATCAGTTGTCCAAAAAACACCAAGTAGCAACCAGCTAAAATTGTATCGATCTCACTAGTCCCAGTATAACTGGGTGGTCCTTCGAGAAGGTTTTGAATTAAAGTCGGCACACCACGTGCAAATACAATCCAAGTCCGAAAGTTGATTTTGAAACTATCATGGGCATTAACACTAACACCAAATAGCCCTAACTCGAACCCGCGATCTCCAAACCGGCAACGTCACCGACCAACCGCTTTAATCACCAAACGCCTCCTTCCTCCGTTCTTCCATTCTCGCACAACTTCTCTACTCGTCCCTTAAATCTGCCGTTCACCGAAATCCTCGTGAATCAACGAAGAACACAATTCCTTGCGACAGTTCGAAACGGTAACGTATAATTTGCACAAGGCTCGCTGTCGTCTTTCGCCCGAATGGATATCCACGGCACTCGGCGACGATCCTTAACCCCATCCAGCGTTGGTGGATGACGCGTTTCGCTCATATACGCGCGGGAGGAGCGTAGGAATGCGACGTTGAATGGGCGGAATTAATGGGAACGACGGACTCCGCGGTAATAACCGGCGGCTCTTGCCCGTTGGCCATTGTTGCTGCTCTTCTGATACGACTCGCGCGTTTGTCCCACGACGTGCCGGCTAAAAATCGCATTAATCCCGACGAACGTGACGCGGCGGACCGTTATGGCCACTCGCTAATTGGAGATTCGCCCGTTACGCCCCTTGGATTTCATACTTCCTCTGTTTTCTCTCTTCCTTTTTCTTCTTTTTCGGTTCTAATAGACGAGATTGGAAAATACGAGTTCGCCGATAAGTTGGCTAGACTTTTATTTTTGACTGAACGAGTACACCGTGCGTACATATATACACCGGGGAGTTCGGTTCGCCGGTTTTCACAAGTTGGATTTAGGTTACCGTGAAGTTTTCGAAAGTAGGATTTGCTTGTGTATCTTGATGCTTGGTTTTCGCGTTAACTCGGACCTTGAGCCTCGCCGTTGGATCAAGATAATCGTGTTCAGTTGACTGAAGTGTAAAGACAACTTTTTCGGTATTTAGCGGAAGTTCGAGGATAAGGGATCTCTCTGTGCCGACGAGTGAAACGTCGGATCTCTGGTTCTTTTTTTGGAAAAGGTAAATCTGGTTCCGTGTTGACTCTGGCTTTAAATTGTTTACGCGGAGAATGGGGTAGTATTTTTCGAACCGTCGAGCTGTTTTCGCGAGGCTCCTCGGGTATTCAAGTTTTGGCAACGAGGAATCTTCGAATCTGCGATCTGAGAAAATTGGAGGATCCCCAATTTTCTGGGAGTACAATTTCCGTTTAATCTCGCTTCGACGTCTTCGTTCTTAATTGAGAAATTTGTCAAACGCTCGAGGCAATTTTTCGTTAGTGTAAATCGCGAGGAACTGTGCGGTTTTTACAAGGCTGTGACTTAGTTAGACGCGGAGAAAGAGAAAACAGAGGTAATGAAACGATTGGAGGGCTTCTGAAACGAGTGTCGGCGCCCAAGTTTTTCGATCACTTTGAATCGTATCGAGGCGAGATGGGCGTAGTTGGTAAGGGTCGTCGTTCTTGAAATTGCATTAGGAGGCGTGTGTTTTTCTGTTTTTTTTTTTTTTTGCTCTTGCAGGAAAGCCACGCGAACGGCTACGGAAAATTTTACGAGGGAGCGCGAAACGAGGGCGTTTTGAGGTAATTTGCGCGCACCCGAAACTTTCGTCGTTCTAATTCGAACGCAATTAAACAACGCGAGCGAGCGTAAACAGAGTTCAACGTGTTTTGCGCAAAACCTTTTGATTTTTCGACAG
>NW_017100231.1:2338345-2358276 GCF_001263275.1 Habropoda laboriosa | reverse complement strand
TAAGGCAAATATATTTCTGCGTATCTGCTTCGATTACCCCGGTGGAAATTTCTCGGATTATTTACTTTCACCGTATTCTTATTTTTCAACCAAGGATTCGTCGAAATTTCAATCGCGTACACGCAAAAAATCGGGAGAAAGCAAATATTTTCGTTAAAGAGCTTCCATTTGCTGCAATTTTCTTTTGCAAAAAATTTATTCCACTGATTAAGAAAGACGAGTTGGGAACAAAGTAGAAAATTAAACTGTCTACCAGTTTTCAATTGTACGCAAAAAACATTTCAAATGGAGTACCTTTCCAGTCTCAGAAACGTTCTAAAATCAATTAATACAGAGAATAAAGTCACTCAAAAGATAGCAGAACAAAATTGCAAGAACTGAAAATTGGGAAAAAGAAAACATTTTCTCTGAAGAGCTTCCATTTGCCATCATTCATGCTGCAATTTTCTTTTGCAAATAATTTATTCCACTGATTAAGAAAGACGAGTTGGGAACAAAGTAGCAAATTAAACTGTCTACTAATTTTCAATTGTACGCAAAAAACATTCCAAATGGAGAACCTTCCAGTCTCAGAAACATTCTAAATCCGAAGAAACGAAACATCTTCGCCGGAGATTTCTCATTTGCCATCGTTTACGGTGCAATTTTCTTTTGCAAAAAATAAGTAACACCACTTAAAAATTAAACTGTCTACTAATTTCCAATTGTACCTAAAAAACATTCCCAATGGAGTACCTTTCCAGTCTCAGAAACATTCTAAGAGCAACTAACACAGATAAGAAAGCCACCCACAAGATAGCAGTAGAAAATCACCAAAAAATCCGTCGTCTATCCGTCAACCACTGCAAAAAATTCACGCTCTCCGAACGTTCCCTTCTCTTCGCAAATTTTCCCTCGTTCCACGCCCTTAAACACCGAAGCGCGGCGCCTCTCGCCGGAAGCAGGACCGATCGCGAAATAAGGTCAACACGGTTTGACCCTCGCACTTTCCCAACCGTTTTTCTCTTTTTTTCTCCAACCAACCAACTAAAACCCGACTCGCCGTGGCAACCGTGAAGACGTCAAACATTCTCCGTTCTGTCACACCGAACAGTCCCGACATGTCGCTTTAATTACCGCTCGACCGTAACATCGTCGCGAGGACCTGAAAAGCGGCGCGCTTAATTGTCTCGAAAGCCGAATCGATACCTCAAACCGATTAAATTGCATCGCCGCCCCGTGGCTCCAGGCTGATCTTGACAATTCTCTGCCTCTCCTTTGCCGAAGAGGAACCACGAACCTCTCGCGTCTGTCTACGCCTCTGTTCCCGAATCAGAGATACCTGGCAGTATCGCGCGTCGCTTTAGATATCGGAGAAACCAACCTGCCGTTTAACTCGTTGATATCGATTATAAAACGCGGAGATGAACGCTCTGGGGGAAAAGATATTCGAGTAGCGTAGACAGAGAGAGAGAGAGAGAGAGAGCAAGTTTGAACGCGCGTTGCGAAGAGCTAACAAATCGTTGTACATCGAGCTACCGGAAGACTGGTCGGTATGGGGGGAATATATATTGAAGCACCGGGGACCCTCTGATCAATATGGAGACGACGTTACATTTGTAGCCGGGTGCGTTCATGATATTGCACGTCGTGTAACGCCGGGCTACGTACTCTCTGAACGAGTGGATCGTTGATCTTCCGGAGTTATCCCAAGGGGGGAGATTCGATGTTTTTCGGCGGAAGATGTAACGATGTTTTCGGACGTTGGTGGAGATTTGGGGGAGAGTGAAAGAGGTTCGTGGGAAGAATGGAACAGTGTGATTATTTTTTATTTACGAATGAAACTTTCTTAGAGTTGTACTCTACGGAGTTTGTTTCCTGACGTTCGAATTATTATACTTTTGATAATTTCAGGATAGAGGAACGGAGGGAATTTAGGCAAAATTCGAAGTTCTGAAGATAGTTATGCGAAGACTTCTCAGGAAAATTTAAAAATCGGGGAAACCGCCAAAAGCGCAAAATATTTTAACAAAAGTCCAAGGAAATGCTATAGTCTTACCATAGAAAATAGGAAAAATTTGTAGAATGAGAAGACATTTATGTTGTTTCTCTCTCAAATTTAAAGGTTCCTTGGAAATATTGATCTCAATTGTAAAATTCGTCAGGAACTTATAGAATGACCTAAAGAAATAGGAAAAAGAAGTGGAATGAGAAGGCGTTAATGTTTTATTTTTTATAAAATTTAAAGATTCGCTAGAAATATTGATCTAAATTATAAAATTCGACAAGAACTGAAGGAATGACCGAAAATTTAGGTTCTCTAGGCAGGAGACTAAGGATTATTTTGGGTTCAGAGCCCACCGAAGGACGAGACACCGAGCTCCATGCTCTTAGGATAATGTGAAATGTTTGTCGTTTAAGAACAAAACCAATAAACACGATACAGAACTGTGGTACACAACAGTCGATGAAATTTACATTTTTCATCATTCCACATCGTTCCTAGTCACGAATAGGTACGGTCTCTTCAGATATAGCAGCGACCGAGAACGTTTCCTAAAAGTATGATTCAGTGGTGCGCGAAAAAAGGGGAGCGAATCCAGAAATTTCCACGACCATCCATTTCATCCACCGTCGTATTAACGACTTTATATTCCCGCATACACTAGGAAGTCAGACGAATGGGACAAATAGCGAGATAGGAGGACGAACTTTTATCCATATTTATGACGCGTGTGCGGAGAACGCAGGGCGAAAAGGGAAACTCCGAAGTCGTGGAAACAGTGTATATCAACCGTAGGAATATCCTCGAAGTTAGCCCTTTCGACTGCCGAGGGTGATCAGGATATCGTAAATAACAGCGTAGAAAGAGGAAGAAAACGGAGGGGAGAAAGGGGAGAGGAGTTTGATGGCGTCGTCAGTGTCTTCGAACGACTTCCCGCTGTTTATTTCCTTCGGAAAAAGAAACTACGGGGACGTAAACCTTTCTCACACAGAGCCTAACACTCGGAGAAAAGTGGGCATCAACCCCCGGAGCATTGATCTCTGTGCGAGCGCGGAGTCAAACTCATTCTTTCCCCGACAACGAGGGCGGAGCTCCCGGAGAGCGATCCATTTCCTTTGTGCGCGAATCAGAGCCACTTTACGTTAAATAAACTTCCATAATTTTCCAACTGAGCTCGTTAAAATTGCCCATCCAGGGAACCATGAGGAAAAGTTAAAGTAGATTAGAGTGGCGGGGGGAAGCGGCGACCTTGACGAACTGAAATCTTCAGTCTCTACTGTGGACTGTGCGAAGTGTCGCGTTTCATGCGTAACGGATGACTATTTTGACTGGCTTTAGTTAACCCTTTTACTAGCTTTTAAGTTTCTTATGTGTAAAAAGAACCTTGGAAAGTATATAAGTTTCTTGCGTATCGCCGAGAAGTACCTTGGAAAATATGCATTTTTCGAGATATTTACTAAAGTTCACATATTTTTCTTAACGCACTGATAACGGGGGACGCGAGTTTGTCTTCTGTTTCTGAATTGTCATCGTTCGATCTCGCCACACCTCTATTACTGAACGAAGTATTATTTTCTGATAAAAATTATTTTTTAAAAACTACACTTACCAAACTTCTCAATTTATCATTTTTCTGTTTCCCTCCATTTCACAGTACAGCTTCAGTAATGTGTTAAACAAACATAACTTCAATTTTTTTGCGGTAAAACTTACATATTCCCATTCAGTGAAAATATTTCCCACTACAAAAATTCAACATAACTTCAATTTTTTTGCGGTAAAACTTACATATTCCCATTCAGTGAAAATATTTCCCACTGCAAAAATTCATTCTGTTCGTAATTTGCGAACTTCGCGACGCGATGCGTAATTCGACCGGTGCGCAAAGAATTCACGAACTGCTCTCGCGGCAAACTAATGGCACGAGTGCTGTTTAAATTTGTAGATGAGATTTGTGGTGGGTGAAAAAGAGATATATGTTTTACACGATAGACAAATACTGGCTGATTGGTGGTGACTGTTACTTTTTATTTTTCGTGATGTCTCAAAGTTGGTGATAGAATCTCTGATAGAATCTCTGATAGAATCTGTGTGTTTGTGTTTTTATAAGTTCGGTGTGTACCGTGATTGGTGGTGTGAAATGTGTGAGAAGTGGTGGGAGTATCGGTTGATTGGTGTTTGGGACGTGTGGTAGGGTTTGTCTGGTGGAGTCGAAGTGGGGAAATTGTTGCTAAAATTGTTATATTAGGGGATGGGAAAATCCTGAGGTCGGAAGGTGGTTTATGAGTGTAGTGCATGTGGTGTCCAGATGTAGGGTATTCGACTTTCTAAGGTAATAAAACAATTTGCTGATGGCGAGGAGAGAGACCAATTTACGGAAAATATATTATTTGTGAATATGGTAGGGCTCCATTGTTCGAGTCCTCGGTACGGTCGAACACATTCCATAAAGATAAGGTGTTCTTACACGAACTAAAATTGCATCAAAAATAAAAAGCATCGAAATATCCTCGGCTCAAAGAATTTCTCAGGAAAAACGCAGAGCTGATATATTTATCTCTAAGTTGCTGAAAGGGTTGAAAGATCAACGAAAAAATTTCTCGTTACCATCAATATCATTTTCCACGAGATCTTTCGCGAATATCGATTTACACGTCGAACCATCGTCCAATTAGATTATCCATTCCTTTCAACGGGACTTTGTAACCGTAAATGACCAGCGAGAAATCTAGAATTGATCGAAGCCGCAGGTGCAAAGCTAGACGCGTGATAATACGCGCGCACGATCTTGGTCCAGCGCAACGGATGCCAGCCCGATGGTAGTTCTTCCTCTCTTTTTTTTTTTTATTCGATGCAACCGCAATCGTGTTGTCGCAGCATTGCGCAATAAAATCAATAAACGACGATTTGACAGCCGGCGGACTTTCTGCAGACCGGAATCGAGCTTTGATTTATTTATTTATTCCAACGACAGACGGAACGAACGCTTTGGCACAATATCGCGGTGATATATTACAGCGTGATACTCTTTCTCTGTGGTATTCCGAACCGATACACGGATATTATTCCAATTATACGACGCTTAAATCGTACAAACGAAAGATTTGCCGTTCCACCGTGGCAATCAGAATCGTTAGCTGTTTCTGGTGCAGAGAAAAAGAAATAAAAGTATCGTCTACCTTTCTAGTTCTCACTCGGAACGATAATTCTATTCGAGCGAATTTTTTCCTAATTTATTTCACCCGGGATCAATATTTAAATCCTCTGTGCAACAAATATTTGAAAATTCAGATCCCGAAAATTCATCACCGACTCGTAAACCCAAATTCATTCTCTGTGTATCTTTAATAATTGATCATAGTACAGGTGAGTTTAGTTTCTCTAAAATAAACGTCAAATTCCGCTGCTGCGTTATTCACGGGAATTATACAGGAACCTCTAATAAACATGCTCGACGAATAAAGCATATTTTATTCGGCTTCGTTATTTCGTAATTTCCCCGACAACGGAAAATATCGCCGGATTATCCGTCAGCCAGCCCGGATCCTCGATTCTCTTGATACGGCATACTGGCCTCGGCCATCCGGTAAAATATCACGCGGCGAAATATGTTCTTTTATTTTTTTTCACGCCGGTTTTCACAGTGGCGTGTGTAACGTACGCTCGGAAGTCACCGCGCATTTGTTATCTTCACGGACGGGATCCTTCGCGAGGTTGGTAATACCTGGTTCTTTCTCGGCCGAAAAAAAGCCGGGCGATGCATCATCGCGAGGCTGTCAAAATCGAGAATAAACACAGGGTAGCAGGCCGAAATCTCACGGTCGGTTAATTAACGGCTTCGTAAATATGCGCCCGGCATCGAGACGATAGAACGCTGCGTGATTTGTGAAAAATTCGGAATTCATTGATAATTCGTTGCGGAGGGGATGTTCTCATCGGATTTTCTCGACGACAACTTTCCAGGCTCTCCTCGAATCAGAGTGCAGGAGTGTGATCACGTTTCAGCGAGACGATAAATGTGTATCTCCAAGTTGCAATTTCGACAGTAGCCACGCTTCGGATCACCTAAGGGTTCGCTCCGTTTGCAGGCTAGTCGTTAATTACATTTAACGTCGCCATCAGCGAGCTTGGTAGACGTAACGTTCTGATGGAACGTAAATTAACTAATCGATCCAGTCGTTCGTGATATTCTCCGAATTCCTGACCGATCTGACATCGTTGATTGCGACGATGACGCTTCGTGGGGAACCTGGCGCTCCTTGGACCGTCCGATCGATAGATCTAAGACAGTCTGGTGTGAAACTTTGGCAATATCGGTTGTAGAATAAAGCAGAAATTTGCAAACGTAAAAGAAAATAAGTAAGTAGTATTAATAACCAGGATTTTGTTTGAATTCTATTTGCGTCTCTGAGATTACAAGATTTTCCAATCACACATTACTTCACCCCTTATTTCAATAATTCCTACGTATCCCCCGCCGAATCAATTTCCCCGGGGATCCATTTAAAAAGTGTTTACCACACACATTCCGACAAATATCACCACTCCGACAATCACCGGTATTCCATTAGCGAGAACCATAAATTCCTCAGATTAAATCCGTCCATAAATCGAGTTCCTACGGAGCGGATCTCTTTTGTTCCTTCTAATTGCTTCACACGTTCACACCTCACGGAGCTCTTATTCCCTCCCCGTCTCTCCCTCTTAAATTCGATAGATAATCAAACGTTGGGGAAGGAATAAGACCGAAAATTATCAGCCGGTACACCGGTGTAAAGGGGACGAGAGATATTTACATCGGCGCATTTCAACTGCTGACCGTCTGTCTGGTCCACGCTTATCTAGCAGGCGGTGTCCTCCTTGGAAGGCGGGTAACTACCGACCAGTTCGAAACTACCGGCGAAGTTTCCGGGGTAGCTCGGTGATCCCCGGGCCAGCCAGCCAGCCATCCAGCCAGGAGTCTCATTTCCTAACGCGACAAAGTAATCTTCGTCGAGGGGAAAGTGGAATTAAAGGGAAGTTATAATTAAACACGTATTCGAGCGTGCAGAGGCGAAAGAGGGAGAGAGAGTTGGAGGAGGGGAGAGACATCCTGGGAATAACAATCGGCCTCTCTCTTCGACTGGCCCGTTTGCCTCGAGAGTAGAGGAGTTGGACTCTCGTCGAAGATCATCAAGCCTTTGTGCGATTCAATGTTTTTCCGGGGCGTTTGTCGGCTCTCAAGTTCCCGTCCCGAGACTTCGAGACCGACTTATCTGCCGACTCCTACGCTCCCTCTTCTCTCTTTTCCGGTTCTTCTCTTTGTCCGCCGCGTTTTCTTCTTTCGCCCTTTCTCTCTAGCGACCGTCTCTTCCTCCCTTTGCTTCTCTCTTATCTCGTTGTCGTTCCCTCTGTCCAACCCTCTCCACCGGAGGGCCCTCTCTTTCTCTATGTTTCTGTCTTTCAGCTATTTCAACCTCCTCCTCCTCGGGCAATTCCCCTCTCGTCCCCGTCGCCGCTCGTTCCTTCCTTCGACCCTTCAACGCTCGCGTCGTCTATCGCTTTTCTTCCGCGTCTAGCAACCCTTTGTTCACCGCCAGTGATCTTCCGCGTTTCTTCGCAGTGAAAAGGGGAGAGATCCACGCGAGGTTGCTCGCGATTTTCCACGAGTTTCGGCCGGGAAGTTTCGGCGATTTAATTATTAATTACAAAGGGAACCGGTCTGGCTTTTCACCCCGTGGTGAGTGAACGAGAGGGTTGGAAGAGGGAGACACGAGCGATGAGCCGCGTCTTAGAGAGAGAGACTTGGTTCACTTTTAGTCGTGGCACACGGCGATTAGACGTGGATAGGAGGTAGGAGGAAAGAGGTGGTGCAAGTTTCGAGAAGTTCTTTCGCGTGCAACGACTTTTTCCTGCTCGCCGAACGGCGACCAAGCGAGCAAACTTGTTTCTCGAACAAGTGACTCGCTTAATTTGCGATCTGGTACCTCTGCGTCTTCTCTCGGTTCGTTCACTCGTCTTCGAAATCTAGTTGCAGAGATAACGAGGTAGGGAAGTGCGGAAGAACCGGGAGTAACGAATGTGTTTTGAAAAAGAGAGCAATCGAACTGTTTGTAGTTAGATGAAGAGAGAAATTTTCTAGCATGTTTCTATCTTATTTGTGATCACTTTGGTCAAACCTCTGGTGACATTTTCTTGAGAACGAAAGCTCGTATCAATCATTTTTATTGTACACTAGAATCCATTCCCATTCGTTTGGTGCACATTGTGCTTGGAACCAGTCAGTCGTCTAATTCCAATATAACAGATAACCGTTTGATAGAAGTCGTATGTTTCGTCTGACCATATTCTCGATGCAAACTACTGTGTCTCCAGATCGTTCCACGAGAAAAAATTGCATTCTACTTCCACTCTACATTCTACACCCACTTCTAACATAGCAAATCACTGTTTGATAGTAGTCACGTGAAAGTGAACGATGTTTCGTCTGACCATATTCTCGATACAAACTACTGTATCTCCAGATCGTTCCACGAGAAAAAATTGCATTCTACTTCCACTCTACATTCTACACCCACTTCTAACATAGCAAATCACTGTTTGATAGTAGTCACGTGAAAGTGAACGATGTTTCGTCTGACCATATTCTCGATACAAACTACTGTATCTCCAGATCGTTCCAAAACTATGTGTTTTCTCAAGAAAAAATTGCACTCTACACTTTTAATTCTTTTCACCCACCTAGTATGCATTATGCTTGCAACTAGTCAGTCATCCACTTCTAACATAGCAAATAACTGTTCGATAGTAGTCATATGAAAGAAAACGACACTACGTCTGACCATATTCTCGATACAAACTACTGTGTCTCCAGATCGTTCCACGAGAAAAAATTGCATTCTACTTCCACTCTACATTCTACACCCACTTCTAACATAGCAAATCACTGTTTGATAATAGTCACGTGAAAGTGAACGATGTTTCGTCTGACCATATTCTCGATACGAACTACTGTGTTTCCAGATCGTTCTACAACAGCGTCTGCACTCTACACTTTTAATTTTTTTTTACCTGTGTACCTAATATACATTGTGCTTACAACCAATGGAAAATAATCCATTTACAGTGTAGGAAATAACCGTTCGATAGTAGTTGCATCAAAAACGAACGATACTTGGTCTGACTATATTCCTGATACAAACTACTGTATTTCAAGATCGTTCCACAACAGCGTCTTTCCTCGAGAAAAAATTGCACTCTACACTTTTAATTTTGTTTCACCCACCCATAGTATACATCATGCTTGCAACCAGTCAGTCATCCACTTCAATATAGCAAATAACTGTTTGGTAGCAGTCACGCGAATGAGAACGACACTTCGCCTGACCACATTTTCGGTACGAACTACTGTGTTTCCAGATCGTTCCACAACTTTCAATTCTTTTCACCCACCTAGTATACATTACAACCAATGGAAAATAATCATCCACTTGCAGTGTAGGAAGTAACCGTTGGATAGTAGTCGCATAAAAAAGCAAACGATACCTTGGTCCCGATACAATCTACTGTGCGTCCATATCGTTCCGCTGCCTTGTTACACGTTAATTTAAGGAGTAAGAGGTGAACGAGGTCGACGTAAGCCGCAGTTAGGGTCGCGGAGCACGCTCGAAAGGCCGTGGCCCAGCTTTGGCCGATTGCCCGTGTCTTTAACCCTTCAACCCTCTCTCGTTTTATCCACCGCTCCCACTCAACCGGCGGCATTTCTGAGCCGCGTCGTTTCTCAAGGGGCCGGATGCTACGACGCGACGTTTAGACGGAAGGGACGTGACGTTAAATGGGTACACCTAATATCCAACGACGAGCCTGAATTATACGACAGTCCTTACCGCCCATTTAGTATTCCGCGAAGATAATTTCACGTGAATCCATTAGGCAGCCAGCACGGCAGGGCGTTAAGTTTCACCCTTTCTCCTTAGTCACGCTGGCGGATGCTGAAGGAAACGTGGCCGGACGAGGAGGGACGGAGACGAGCGTATTGTCGCGATGATCCGCATCCGTCCGTCAGCCACGCGCCACGGGTGAACCTGTGATTTACGTGTGGCAGAGCCGCGGGGGCCGCGTATTGAAAGATGCCACTGTGCGAACGCCCCGGGGGATTCCAAGGATTTAATGGGATTAAATGCCGGTAATTATTGTCAAGGGAGATTGGTCCGTACCGTACATTGTTGCGTGTGGTATATTGTGCGGCGCGTTAATTTTCGGTCACCTGTTCCACGTCATTTCTCTTTCGGATTTCATTTCGAACTTTTTGACACGCAGGATTTTCCCTGGTTTTATCCTTTTTCTCCCCTGGTTCACCTTTTTTTACGTTGATTTTTCAGATTTTCTTTTTTTTTTTAACCATGTTGCCAGTTTTGATATTTATCGCCAGAATTTTAGTTTACATTCGAGAGCACAGTGAATCGTGTCAAAGGTACAGTCAGACGAAACGACATTCTTTCTCGTGTGACATTTTGTTGTTTTTGTTTTTTTTTTTCCGCGGAACAGCGCGTTCCCTTTGGTACCTTTGTGTCGTACAGGTTTTACAACCGAGCGTGGGGAATTGTAAGTTCAAGTATCTGGCAATTATATTTTCAAATTTCGTTCTTTACGCGAAGGGTTTGCTTAAGAGGCGGGTTTAATTCACAGTATTAGTATGTATAACTTTGTCAGGCGGCAAAGGGACTTGAAAATGGCCCTCGATGTCTCTGTATATTCATAACTCGTTACTCTCGTTTCTTTCGCGGACAAAAGGATACGTAATCTCGTACGTCTTTTGTCGTAGAAAGTGTAATTATGTCTTTTGTCGTAGAAAGTGTAATTATGTTAGCGATACTGGAAAATAGTGTTTGCGTATTATTCTCGAGTAATTTCAAACGAAATCTCCGTAAATGTGTAACAGGTGTACCGAACCGAATCTGATTTAACGATAAGGATCGATTAATTAGAAGTTTAATTAAGTTAAAAGTGGCTCGGGTGTGCGCACACCAGCTTCAACATCGTCGAATAATCCATTTCAGAAAGATAAACATTAAAAATTGTGTATCACACTGTTTCGATCTAACTTTAGCGCTCGGTAGCACACCTCGATTAACCACCGGAAGAATTGTGTCAAAGATAAGAAAGAATAATTGCTTCAGACGCATACTGTAACGTAAATGAGGAGTTCATGTTGGCTAATTTATATTTTAAGAAGATTAATCGCCCGAGCGTTTAATTAATTGAGAAATTACTGCTAAGTAATGAAAACATAAAATTTCACGTTTATTATATCTCTATTTCATTTCAAAAATTCTCTCTGCATTTTCGATATTCTACAATTTCATCGAAAATCACACAAAATATCGAAATATTTCGAAATCTTCAAAATGAAAAATTCACAGGATCTTATATGTTTGTCAGAAGCAAGATGATTGCAAGGAGAATAAAGTTGGCGAGAATTAACCAGGCTCGTAGTAATTATTGTCAACTCCGGCGGTCTCGTCCCTCGTTTTTCCTCCCTCGAAACACGCTAATGACATTAAACTCGACTGTTTAAACGAGCTTACTAAGCATCGGCTGCTTAACAAGAAAAACCGAGCTCCGGATGCGATCAAGAGAGGCGCACCAGTATAATCTATCGAATCCTGGCTATTATGTCATGTCGTTAAACTGATGCGTTCTAATGAGCGCGGTAGGAAGTTCCGCGGCTGCTGTTCCCAGCGTTTCCAACAGTTTGTTTGAAAGACGTGCGCTGTACCGGGGTGATCTAAATAGGATAGTGAAACCGAATGCAGTCAGGATGCTACGGATGCTGTTTCCAATAATAATCTCGCGAATACACCGCGAGAATTTGGCGAATATCGGCGTAGAAATTCTGACATAAACATTCCACACTTTTATCAAATTATTTACCTCGAAGTCGAGAATAATTAGAATTGTTTTTCAAACGAATGCTTTTGCACCAATTAAACGAAACATTGATGCATTCCTTTTAATTGAGATATCTTTTTTAACGAGCGTCACAATAAACCTGCATTTAATAATAGCATTTTCTATTCCCTTCGTGTTTCGTTTTATTGTTAAAACTTTTTAACAAAGCTTCAAACGACCCATGTTCATATAACATTTTCTTCGTTTTTACGTCTGTAGAATATACCGACGAAGTTTCACAAAGTTTGATCGAAAATAATTGGGACACCCTGTATATTAGTTAATAGGACAAGTCCTGTGAAACTGCAGCGTAGGTTACGAAGAGCTGTATATTATTTATTAAGCAAATCAAGTCGTGAATTATTCTTCGATTACTTCCGTAACATTAGACATCCAGACTAATGCTAAAATAGATTCGAATGAGTCATAAATTGAAGTGGGTGTCGGGCACGTGTTTCAAGCTTAGAGACAATCGATCCGGAAACAGTGTCGCAATTCCTTTATCTCTCTTTCATCAACAATTTAGCGTACCTACATTCTTCAACGAGTTAATATAACAATACCATTACAAATTTAATAACATATCTCAGCAAACCTACAATCGTCACAATGGTCCAGTCACCCCGAACGCAGCACCCAACCCATATTCCCTCTCGAGAAAGAATCTCGACGATCCGTCTTTCATCGAGGACGCAAAAACCGCGTCGTTTTCTTCGTAGGAGGGCGAGAACCGGGGTAGTTTTCCTCGGCATCAACAGGTGTAGCCAGGCTGCACGCGCCTCTTTACAACTCCCGTGTGTGGCCTCCGCTTAAAAGGTCTCTTAATCGACGATAAAGGTGATGCCCTGGCAAAGATTTCGCCGTAGTTCGAGAATCGCCCTGTATCTGGGGGTTACACACTTGGAAACCCTGTCCAACCGCTTTTCCGGCTACCCTGTGTCTCCTCGTTTCGTCGACCGTGATAGGAGAGAAGAACGGCGCGGTGATAAACTGTATTACAGGTCGTTGGTTGAAAGAATCTGTGGAAAACAACGAAAGCAGCCAGAAAACGGACGAATGCCGATAGAGAAAATCGGTGAACGATAAGTTTCTCTCGCGACGTGTGTCAGCTTTCCTCGAAACGTATCTGCTTCTGCTCTCTGTAGATCTTTTCGGTGGACACGTCTGACGCGGGGTTGCGTTCACGGGTTCAATTGCTACGGTTTGACGCACGAATAGAGAGTTCATAGTTTAACAGAGGAGCAGAGATAGAGAGGGAGAGACGTGGTTTAATCGCGGCCGCGTGTCCGGAATCGAAAGGGCGAATTTGAATTTGGCCAGCCAGGAGAGCGGTGCAGAGGCAAACTTTTACGCGCGGCGTGCAGCCAAATCGAATATTTGCTCGCCGCCCCGCCGGATTTGATTAACGTACAAAAGACCGCCGGTCTGAGGCTGGCCTACGGTATTAAAAGCGATCTACGGCTTAATTCGAGCGTTTTTCAGAGGGACGGTGAAGCCTCGCTCTTCTGCAGAGGGTGTTTCTTTGGAAGGGGCTGGAATATTTCGTAAGAAGTTTGGCGTGATAAATAAAGTGGGGGTTGATTTAATCTTTTCATTCTTGAAATTTTAACCCTTTCATTGTCAGTTGAACGCATATATTTTACTCGAGTTTTGAAAAATATTTCATCTCAATTTGGCGTCCATTTCCGCGTTGTATAAATCAGAATATTTGAATGGCAGGATTCGTAAATAACTCTGAAGTTCGCTTCTCGAGGCGAAAGGGTTAATAAAACCATCGAAGAAAATTCATCTCAATTTGGCGTCCATTTCCGCGTTGTATAAATCAGAATATTTGAATGGCAGGATTCGAAAAATAACTCTGAAGTTCGCTTCTCGAGGCGAAAGGGTTAATAAAACCATCGAAGAAAGGGGTAAATAAAATACCAATACTTGTTTGCACGAGCACGATGAATATTTTCGTTTCCTTACGAGATATTCCAGCATTTCACTTCGAAACACCCTGTATAGCAGAGCTTCCCGGTGGAGCGATTTTCATGGTGGGTTTACGGGGTGAGATTTTGCGGCACGACCCTTTGATCGATGTGTGGAATTGTTTGGTGGTGTGTATCGTGTAATTTGTTGCGGAATTTAGGGGTGGTTTGCAGAGGGGTAGAGTTGACGTTGGTTTTGTCGAATTTAGGGGTGGATTATTTCATACCGCGGTATGAATTTTTCAATTAAATTACAAGCGAGAGAAGATCGGTGTGTTATCGATGACATATAATTGACGTTTTTCGCTCTTCTTTTTCGTCAGTCGAAGCTTTGTTTAAGCGAAATGAGAGTGGATGGAATACGGATCGAATGCAAATGCGGAAAGGGGAGCACAGGAGAATGCTAGCGCATTAAAAAGAATCTTCGTGAATTATTAATAAATGCTACGGATTCCAGCGTTTGCACTCGGATTACTGTTTAAAATTCGATCCCGGCTCGTTGCTAAGTCTGATAGATTGTACAAAGAAGACGCTCCATTACGGTGATATTTTTCCTCCCGAGGAAAACAGAGCGCTGTCAAAGTTTATTTTTTCCGTTGCTCAATCCTTCCCAGTTATTATTTCCACCTGACGGTACACTTCCTTTCGCTGGAATTCTCTTTCACCTTCCTCTTTCATTAATTACACGGCAATTCTTCGAATTTTCATTAATACGTCGTCGTCCTCGACATTTATCATACTCCTTCTAAAATACACTGAAATACTTTTAACCGTCGTGCGACGAGTGCAGGGTGATTTTGACTCAACAGCGATAAAGTCAGGCGGCTCAGATTAGGAGACACGCCTATTTTACGTAACAAATGTAAATAAACAAGAAAAATATCAAATATATAAAAATTCTATGTACAGTAGTGCACACATAAGCGTCCGCATTTTTGCACACTTAAGCGTCCGTCGCTATCCCTACCAATTCTTGGAAACGGGACTTCGGAATGGACTTCCAGCGTGCCGAGTAGAAACAAAGTATTCGACATCGACTCCTGAATGTGAACAACTCACACTTGATATATCGGTATCCCACTCAAACACATCTCCTCTCTTTTGTTTAGTTCAATTCGCAGAAGTCACCTCCCCAGTTAAGTCGGGACCGAATGCGGACGCTATATGTGCACTACTGTAATATAATAGAATTTTGCTATGGATCAAAATGACCCTGCACTCGTCTCCCGCGTTCGTCTAAAACCATTCGCCATCCGAGGGTTAAATACTCGTTCTAAAAAGTCTCTTTTCCAAAGTGTCGCTCCTAAAATTCAATTTTAATTAACCAAGCTGCTCCTCGGTCCATTGCCCCGATAGTAGACCAAAATTCCAGACAATAGACAGTCTACAACGTTACAGACTAGACGTCAATTCCAACACGTTCCAAGACATTCATTAACACATCGAGCTCCGATCACTCGTCACTGGGACTTCGATCGATCTCCATTTACCATCTGACAACAGAGGCCGAACCCGCACGTCATACCAAGTTCCCTGTCCGCACACCTCGAACTTGCCATCGGCAAACATCAACCTCCACGTTCTCGCCGCGCGTTCTCTTTCCTCCTCGGCTCGGATAATTCAATCTTATTCTTCAGAAACGTACCGCTGACTCCGACGTTGCTGAATTCAGCAAAATATTTCACTCAACCCGTCTCTCCTCTCGCTCCTCCTAGTTCGTTAGTATTCATAATTAGCATTAATTTGTATTCATGCTCGAAGAGCTTAATATTCATTATTCGTTCGTTCGTTCGTCGTCCTCTTCGTCGCCGTGGCCCGGAGGATCGCGGCGCTGGCCAGGCGATTTTATTTCAGCTTGTCTATCGGACAACGAGCCGCGGAATGTTATTCGTGCAGGTATCCAGCGTCGCCGGATAAACGCCGGGATTAATTCACTCTCGAAGCGGACGGTCGCGAAGCTGAACGCTCGCATAATATGCACGTAACCTATTAAACCGCCGGCTGCTGCTCCGTTTAACGCGGCGCATGCCCCTGTCCGACGTAATCGAATGAATGGCCAACCCCGAAAAAATCTGCATAATCTGTTTTCGCTGTTAAAGGAACGCCGACGTGCAACTAGTTAGCCAGTCTCGTGTATCAAGTGATATATTTCCGCGTTTTCTGTGACCTGCACTGGCTCTCGCGGCCTTTAACGCGTGTGCAAATGCTCGGTGAGCTGGGACTGGTGGTTCTGTGTCGGTGAAATCGACGGCTTTGTAGCTTTAATTTCGAGTTCACTAATTGGCGGGAAATTTGAATTTTTTCCTACGGGCGAAGGAATTTGTAAAGTTGTATAACAAATTGATTTGCCTGTACTCTTGTTTTGCTACAAGATCGTTTACTGCGCGTGCAAATGCTCGGTGAAATCGGCGGCTTTGTAGCTTTAATTTCGAGTTCACTAATTGGCGGGAAATTTGAATTTTTACTAAGGATGAAAGAATTTGTGAAGTTGTAGGACAAATTGATTTGCCTGTACTCTTGTTTTGCTACAAGATCGTTTACTGCGCGTGCAAATGCTCGGTGAAATCGGCGGCTTTGTAGCTTTAATTTCGAGTTCACTAATTGGCGGGAAATTTGAATTTTTTCCTACGGGCGAAGGAATTTGTAAAGTTGTATAACAAATTGATTTGCCTGTACTCTTGTTTTGCTACAAGATCGTTTACTGCGCGTGCAAATGCTCGGTGAAATCGGCGGCTTTGTTGAAATCGGCAGCTTTGCAGCTTTAATTTCGAGTTCACTAATTGGCGGGAAATTTGAATTTTTTCCTACGGGCGAAGGAATTTATAAAGTTGTATAACAAATTGATTTGCACGTAGGTACTTATTTTGCTGCAAGATCAGCTGTTTGCGTTAACGTGAGCAACGATAGGATACGATATTATAATCTGATAATGCACTGGAATTTTTTGCATCGTGCTATTCACATTCTTCGTACGTTCCTTTTGCAATCTTCTCGTTTCACCTGAACCGTACGTACGCGTACCTATTCTCCGTTCTCTTTCCATCGCTGTTTTCTTTCTACATGTTTCCGCCGGTACTGGCGATATTTCATTACGCGTAGTGATTGAATTCTACCTATTTTATTCCGATATTCAATCGAACAGCGTATCTGTCCGTTTAATGGAAATTTTACCTTCCGACAAATGTATGTACTAGCTCACCGGTGGTGACCTGATTCACGTTCGAGCGTATTACCTCGTTCTGAAAAAGGCTCGAAAATGCGATGCTTCTTTCGCCGTGGCGCAACTTAAATATCCGAAATGCGAGTTAATTCTGCGAACGGTTAATTGAAAACGAACATGTCAGTCGTAGTGGAGATTATTGGTCAACAAAGTATACGGTGCTGTTGCTTTGCACACAAGAATTATGGATATGTTTGCCATGGAGTCGGAACTTTATCGGTTATTGGCGATTTCGCTCGCGTCTGCTCGCTACATACACGTGTATCGAGGGATCACTATGGGAATAGTTGACTATTTAGTTGACTGGGATTTTACTCGAACCTCGTGTTAACACAACACGGTTCAACCAATTGTGTACGCGTTGCTTGCTCTGTGTGTGTGTGTGTCGAAATTGCATTGCGGGAAATGCATAGCTGCAATTCTGTGAAACAAAATGTTCCTATCTTCTCTATAGAGCTCGTAGTATCGTCTGTGTTTAATAGAAAATGAATTTCAGGTGACTGAGGAAATACTGTGTTTTTTGTGTCATTCTGATGACTCGAGACGCAAGAGTGACAATTTAAAAAATTTAAGCAATTTAAAAAACTGACTGTAGTTTTAAAAAGAGTAGAACAGATAGACGGAAGTAGAGATAGATAAAGATAGAGGCGGAGAAAGTGGTGAAAACGGAAAATTCGTAGACAACAGATTATACATTATTTTCAGACATTATTAGACATTATTTTTCCGCAATTGAATTATTTTACCCATTTTCTAGCTATTTGTAGTAGGAAATATTTGCATTCCATTTTTTCCTTTTTTTTTTGGTAGATTATAGTTGCAGTCAATTTTGAAAGCATCGAATAGGGCATAACTGATCAGAAAGAAGGCTACTATTTTAGACTATTTTACTGTTTTCAATTTAACCCATAATCAGAGTCAGCAAGGTTTAGCCAAGAGAACCCGCGAATTTTCATGACTAATCAGTAAAATATTAACATTGAAAAAAACCAACGAGCGGAAACGGAAAATCGGAAGAATTTTCAGAAGAATAGAGAAAGATTTTTGAACGGTAACCTCCGCAAATGAAAGAAAAGACGCTATTCCAGAAGTGCGTTAATTTCGAAAGCAGTCTCCTAGGCTAATTCTCAAATGATTCCAGTATACATCACAATTACCGCCATAGAAATCTTCAGATTGCGTAGAAGCATCGGCCGGAAACTTGGACAAAACCGTTCCATCATTTCACCCCCGGGTAAATTCGCCGCGCTACCATTCCAGCTGCCCCTAAATATCCATATCGCAATATCCCAACCGGCGCGAAAGTTCCGCAACTCCATAACCACGGGGCCAGCGACGCACCTCGCCGTGCACTTTGTTACAGGCATCAACAAGTTAAGCGGGGGAACTCGATTATAAAAGTCGTGCAGCCCGGTCGTATCTCTTCGGAACCGTTACCCGCGGTATCACGGAAAACGAGCAGCTGACTTATACTCTCCTCCAACCGAGATTCCTTCTTCCTCTAACGCGTACGATCAATATTTTCCAGTGGCCCCTCCTAATTCCCCTGGACGGTTCGAGTGGTAGGTGCGCTCTCACCTCTCTCGAGCGTCGTTCATCCGGATGGATATTAATTATAAAGCTGCTGAAGAGTGTATCGTTCCTCTGCCCGAAGCACATATGGGCGGATATGGCCCGCGATCCGTCCCCGCGAAATCTTCAAATTTCGCCCTCTATACACCGAGAACGGCGAAACTTTTCGTTAGGCGTGCATTTCTGAGAAAGTATATTGAAATAATCACAACACTGAAGAAAACCAATATTTATTTATTCGTATTCTGTGTTGAGTTGTTATTGCACGTATTAAAAATTTAACATCAACTTTAAGGTTTTTTCCACAATACGTCTAATAATTTAGTAAAAAGGGGTAAAATTCGAAACGCCTGCAGGCGTCTACAGTAGTCAAAGGGTTGATATACCAGCCCTTTTTATTTAATATTTAACCAAAGTTGTATCCAACACATGATCGCATATTTGATACATAAAAACACACGCGAGAAGCCATTTACTTTGGCCGTTGACTCGGAAAGAGAATGATAATTTGGCCCTAGAACCAGGAAAGGTTGCCCACGTCTGTCCTAAAGTAACACGCTAGGGACCCAGCGATTCTCTCTGTCGTGATCTGAAAATGCCGCGATCCTGTCTCTGATAATAGAGTAATGAGATGCCGTTACCCGCTCGATCAATTCGTCCCCCTCTCTCTCTCTCTTGGTCGTCTCTTCGACTCCGTCGTCGTCGTCTCATGAACGAACGTGCACGTGTTTTCGTTAAGGAGAATACGCTTGGAGCGAGGACAGATATGAAGGACGCTCGAGAATTCAAAGGAGCCTGATCTATTCGGTCGAAGAGCGGCTGCAACGGTGAGATGCGCGACAGATAGCTAGAAGGCGGAGGAGAGCATTGAAGAAAGGGGGATCGATGATAGTGTGCGGGATAGAGAAAAGGAGAGAGAGAACGATATCACCGCGGGAGATTGTGGTGCACCGCGGGAAATGGAGTACGCCAATGAAGAAGAATGGCCGCCAAATTCCCGACAGGTTCTTTATTACTTCTTCGTCCAACCCTCCTTCTCCGCGCTTCGAGTGCTTTCGAAAAAGAAAGCGTACAGAGAATCGATCCCGACCGAATTTCTTCCGCCTGTCAGACGGCCTCGCGCCGGATCGCGAGAAATCTTTTCTAGAAGCGTCAGTCACCGCTCGCCGACCAGACGAATCAACGAGACTTGGTGTACAGACGGCAGCGCCGCTCGATACTAGCCGAGGATACGTTTCAATTTCGCTGGATGCTG
>NW_017100231.1:2336652-2338324 GCF_001263275.1 Habropoda laboriosa | reverse complement strand
GGTTGTTGTATTAAATCTGTCGGCTTCGCGGAACGTGGGGTGATGGCGAATCACCTGTGCGTCGAGCTGTTGTTGCGTGAAATTTTTTGGGTGGTCGAATTCACACTTTCTTTGATGTTGGACACCTATGGACTTCTGGCGCACTTTATTCGATTTAATCCTTAATTTTATGCTATGCATACCTATCTTCAGTTTAATTTAACGAAGCAAATTGTGAAACGAGGTGGGTGAGATGAAAGATTTTGCGATCATGGTTGAATATCTGTCGTCTGCTATTGTGCGCTAAAATTTGGCGCAGCGAAAGGGTTAAGACTATTTCTGAATCGCTGAGACTCTGCACTGTTTGAGTACGGTTAGCAACCTAATTCAGGAAACGTAGATTACTATATCTACGTGACTCGAGTTTGCCAATCTATCGATTGTAACGTGCATTACACTCTGAAATTTGCCGCAGTGAAAGAGTTAAGAGTACTTCTAAATCTCAAAACGTGGATCACTATATCCACGTGACTGTGTCATACTACCTTGCACCCTAATTTAATTTGTCAGAAGCGCAGAAAAAATTAGAAAAGAAACTATTGCAAATACCTTAATTTCCCCACTTTCTACTCCCTTTATTACCTGTTCTTCTATATATAAAGACACACTTGGCGTGAAGTCACTTAACTCACTCAAGCACACCTCGTTATTTACTCACAACGCAAGTTGATCGCGCGTGACACACAGACTTCAAGGTATAAATACCCTTCCACCTCCAACCTGTTCGCCGAAGTCCATTTCAACGTTAAATACTTCACCACGAAAACCGTCCGATTCCATCAATTAGAAAGACCAAACAGTACATGTATCTCTACCCCGAAACTCGAGGACGTGGACCAAAGTTCGTTGAACTTCCGCTCGATAATACATATATATTTATATCGGAGCAAGCTGAACCGAACTTATTCGTAACAAATTGCGATGTGTACACTAAATCCCTCTCTCTCTCTCTCTTGTGCCTGTGGCTGTTGCGTCGACAGAGTGGAATTGACTATTTTCTTTCGTCGGTCATTATCTATGCATCCAGCTTGGCCCAACTAGCCGGCATGAATCAATAAAGGCTAACGCCGCGGGCGAACCGGTTATACTTCAACACAACAGGGTAGCAGAGGCTACGAGTCAACCCTCCAATGTTACCGTCACCTTCCTGACCCCTCGCTTCCCACCTGGGTCACTCGAAGGCAAAGCGAAGTTGCGTTTCATTACATGAGGACAATATTGTTTCTACGTGAACGCTTTTCCCTTTGCTGCGCGTGATATCGCTTTAAATAACCGCAGGCACCGCGTTCTCCTCACTGTAGACCCACGCGTGCACACGCCTCCACCCTTAATTCCGGCGTTTTTCGGTGACACTCTTACGTTCCGCGTGGTCCTTTCCACAATGAACTATGGTTTTCATTTATTGGAAATTTATTGCATAAATTTATTAGATTCCCGACTAGAATTTCAGTTAGGCATGTCTAAAGACGAATGTGAGCCTAATGCGGAAACGATTAGGCATACCTGTTAGGGCTTGCGGTTGATCTTTCGATCGTTCAAGCGTTGCCGGTTTTTGCACGTCTGTGCCGACTAATGTTCTAAGGCTACGAAGGACTAGTTTCTTCATTGAAACACTAAGTTTTTATTTTATGTT
>NW_017100231.1:2332470-2336391 GCF_001263275.1 Habropoda laboriosa | reverse complement strand
AGACTCCAGGATTTATGGCAGGGGCTGGTCCTAGGGGCTAAGTGTCGCAGGCAACGCAATAAACACTTGTGGTGTTTTGAGAAAGCGATATTTGCCTGCGACGGCGACCACTTGATAAATCCGGCTACAGGATACGCCTTAACAATACCTAAATGCTGCAAGCCTAATCGTTACCGCATTAGGTCCTAATTCGGAAAGAACGATGCATGCCTAAGTTAATTATTATAGAAATTTATTTTTCGTTTATCACAGCTGGTAGATTAGCGCGATGTTATTTTTTGGAGCCTTTTGGACTTTTTTTGGTTTATTAACCGTTTGCGGTCGTATGTCTGCCTTCGGCCACAGAAGCACTTATATCACACCGTGGAGAAATTTAAATATAATTTTTGTATAAAATGAAACCACGTGTTATTGTGTTAAACATACGTAAAGTAGAAAAAGGTAAATAAGAAATAGTAAAAATAACGAAGTAAAATAATACAAATGATAATCTTGCATTACATTATCAGTGTTCGTTGCCTCCTGAGCTAAATACGACCGCAAAGGGTTAACTCCTTTTACATATTTATAATCTGTCATAAAGACAATTTTTTAATTCTCTAATTCTATATTTAATTCTATTTAATTTAACTCTGTAATTCTACTTTTCCTTGTGAAATTCAAAATGCGTCAAAATCGCGCGTCCCGTAAAATAAAGAAAAAAGAATTGCCATATTCAGTTGTTTCAACAGCAACTCTGCAAAAATTCTCAGCATGTATACCGAGTGTCTGAGTGTTTTCTGATGGAACTTTCTCAGTATTCTAATGGCGTTAAGTGAAAATTAAGGCTGCAATTATACTTTTTTCTGCGACAGTTAAAATTTTTCATTCGATCTAGCAAATGGTAACTTCTCCCACGTGAGATTTGCCCGTTGCGTCGAGAAAAGGAGCGAGAAGCTTCTACGCAGAGCGAGGTAGAGATCTTCGATCTCTCCTCGAGATAATTAAACGTTCCTCCGCTCGGAGTTTCTTTGACGACAGCGAAAATTGCGATATGAACGCAATTTGTCGTCGAATGACCTTTCGAAAGTGCAATAATAATGCAACGGTATGGACCTCGGCGTAGTGAAAGCATTAAATAGAGGCGGCAGGAGTGTCCGTCTTTGACATGCAAATAGAATTCGTTAGTTCGACAGGCACTGCAATCTTGCATTTACTCGATAACACAGCACTGGAATTCAATGATATAATATCACATAGCGAGTAAGATTGAAACGTAGTTGAACCTAGGTTAAAATTTACTGGTTGAATATTTCATAATTGGACGCTGTTAAATGAAAAAAGAAACAATAACTTTATTCTACTTTAACGGATTGCCCGTGGACGTTGCCGAAAATAAAAGCGGTCGATCTCGAGGAACGCTGGATTTTCCTCGCCTTACGATGAAATCTCAAGCAAAAAATCAACGTTCCTCCACCAACGAAGGACTCTTACGCTCGTAACGAGTTTCTCTAGTAGTATCGAGACAGTTTTCAAGGGATAAGTCCGGCGGGTACGAGACCGTGATGAATTATGATGAATTAAAAGAGAAATACCTGACTTAATGCTACCTGCCACTGGCATTAAAGCTTCCCTTTCCTTTGTCACAGCGTTTGACATTTTATAATTTATCACCGTGTACCCTCTCGACTATTGTTTCGTTTCGAGTGATAAAACAACCAGGTGTACTGTTTGCACAGTGACGGACATGCACGTAATTGATAAGGCTTTAACGCTTTCTGCGATCTTAAAATGCATAACGTAATTTGTTGCCTTGTATTTTACTTCGTTTCCCTGATGTGTCGGCGCGTTGGTTAAAAATTCAAGTACTCTCACTTTTTCCTTCTTCAATTTACAATAACATCGGTATTTTCAATAGACAGCACCTTCTAAAAAGCGAGGTCTTAGCCGGCATGGGCAAATTACTTCATTACACCAAAAATTCAACGACTCCCACACCTGGACACCACATGCCCTAAACAATAAAACAGACCCTACGACAGTTTTCACACCACCAATCACAACACACACGTAGTTTATAAAATAGCGAACACCACACGACACGACACACAATTTTCCTATCAGTAAGCCTAGACATTTCGCGCTCTGTTCACGTTCGTTTACAAATATATAGTTTTAACAGCAAACTGTTGTGCGTTAATAATCTATCTTCCGAGCACTGCCTGAGTCCCCTATCCCGAGTAGATTCCTTAAATGGTCTGACTCAAAAAGAGGGACAATTATCGGTTTCGCAACAAACATATCGCGATTCGTAACATAAGTAACAGCGAGTGCAGACGCAGAATTTGCGTATAAGCTCGCTTTAAGTTGGAATCCTGCGATCGAAGTTGACTCTGTTAGAGTATACGCGAGATTCTCGGTCCAACTTTCAGACACCATCGTTCCCAGCTGCGATATTATGAACGCAATCGGGTTACGAGCATTTCCAGAAGAATGGATTCGATGTAGTTTTTCTGAAGGGATTGCAATATTTAATTTTTTAAGAAGCTTCTCTATAAATACAGGTTGTTTGAATAAGAGTTTCTCAGTGTGTGCAACGGTGTTCTACATTTGAAATGTAGGTTCTTCTTCAAGTTGGACGTAAGCTGTTCACTCAAAGCCGCCGTTTTCATGGCTCGGCGATAACGATTGTGTAGTGTCGTAAATTTTATCGACGGTTCTTCCACGCGCAAGACTGTGAAAGTCCCGTTTGTAGCGGGCAATCTCATTGAGATTAGCTTAGAACGGTGTTCCTTTGACTTTAAGTGCGGAGTTAGCTAGATTTATGCCTGCTTAGATTTAGGAAAAGTGAGTTCGGGTGGAATTTTGCTTCTTAACCTTTTCGCTGCGGCAGATTTTAATAGGTAACGTCTGAAGAAGGTGGTAAAGTTTTTTTACTACAGCTGCAAAGTTTGTTGTTTTAAAATTCGGTTTATTGAATTCAGGTGGAAGCGCGTGAATGATAGAATTGGGTGTTGAATTAAGGTAGAAGTGCAGCGAGAGGCTCCAAATTTTCAAAACGCCTGTAGGCGCTAATACCAATGAAAGGGTTAAAGAGGAAAGAATAAGAAAACTCTGAAAATTGGATAAATCATAGGCGCTAATATCAATGAAAGGGTTAAAGAGCAAAGAATTTTAAAAAATCCCTAAAAATTGAATAAATCATTCTAAATGTGCTCAGGATAATACACCGATTCATCGTGAAAATTCTCATAACGCCTATAGGCGCCAATATCCATAAAAGGGTTAAAGAGAAAAGAATGAGAAAACTGAAAAGTGGATAAATCACAGGCGCTAATATCAATAAAAGGGTTAAAGAGAAAAGAATTTTAAAAAATCCCTAAAAATTCGATAAATCATCCTAAATGTGCTTCCGATAATACACCGATACATCATGAAAACCGTCTGTAGGCGTTAATATTAATGAAAGGGTTGAAGAGAAGAAAATAAAAAAAAAACCCAAAAATCGGATAAATCGTCCTAAATATGCTCACGATAATACACCGATAAATTTTCAAGGTGAATACACCACAAATCCAATTTCTCCCGGTCAGTTATTTATTCGAACACGTCGTCCCGATAGCGCAACAACAACAATTCCGAGCAAGTAATCACGCGTTAATTACCGGTGTCCAGTTTTCGACGTACGTCGGTAATCAAGTCGAGAACGTGAAACCAATTTCCAATAACCGATCCCTAACACTCGCGATTGAATTAAACTTCCCGCCGCCAGTTCGAGTGTACTTCTGCCGTGTCTCCGAAGAAACTAAAGACGAACGAATCGCGAGAAAGAGAGAAATACGGTCGGAAAAGGTGGCAAAGGTGACGAATATATCACGTACGGAATGGAAAAAGGACGACGAATCGAAGTAAAGAGGAGAATGAAAGTGCAACAGAAATCGA
>NW_017100231.1:2315190-2332411 GCF_001263275.1 Habropoda laboriosa | reverse complement strand
TATTGCGGCTTGCTTTCGATTTAATCGGCTTTTAACCTGGCTCTAATAGCGGTGCCAGTAATGAATAATAATGAACGTTATCACACGATCCCCATCTCATCGACCACTTCTGATACGTATCGATGTTAATTCGAAACTTTTCTCAACCTCTTTTCGCTCTTTGTTATAATTATAATATTTTCGGGGATTAATCTGCTGTGGAATGGTTAATTCCACGAATTTTCGGGGAAATTGGACAAACGATACGATGAAATTTGTAACTTCGATGGGAAATCCGGGACAATTTTCGAGAAATTATATTTTCTACTACTGAAAAGAGAAATTTGGGGAATTTTAGCACGTTTATTATACTTGATAAATAATTCGTTAAAAATATACTGTATTTACTTTGACCATTTAAATCTCAATATCTGCAATTTTGTTTAATTATTTTCTTTCAATTTCCACATCGCGTTGTTTTTTCTGTTATAGCGAAAACATGAATTACAGCGTTAGAAATTGTGATTAACTTATTTCTATACGCCTAGAATACAATTAAAAAGAAAGTAAAGCAATCAATTTTTGGCGTTTTTTGACAAATTGTTGGATTTTTTAAAATGATCATTTGCATTGGCACATCGAATTAAGAAAAATCTGAGTATTAAAGGGTCAAGAGCCTCTTAAAACCGTATTATGCGACAAAAATAAGTTTCATCGGTGCACTAACCCCAGAATAATTCAAAATACCCACTAGGCTGCGGATTTTTACGCAAATTCATATTTTCACGAACACAATTAAGAAAACAGAAGCTAGGTAGACAACTGTCCTACTCACTACCACGAAGAGTATAGTCGGGGCCACGATTTACTGAAAACTGCATGCAGCTAGGACAAATTAGGGTTTCTCCCTCTGGGGGAAGCCGCTTTTGGAAGTACGGTTACAAGTAAAGGTCTTATTGAGGTCTTTAACATCTTCATTTACCTGCTCGTGTTATATACAGATAGAAAGTGCAAAAAGATTGTGTAGCTTAATATTAACATATTTTCCATTTGTAAATGAAATACCATTTTCTACTTGAAGTACCAAATCATATGCTACCATTCGTTTATTGTTGGAACCCTCAAACAGACTGCAACACACGGCCTTGATTGCCGCAACATCAATCGGTGCCGATTCTTGAGAGTTTCATTTACGACCTCGCTATATCGTGGCCCCAACTATATATACTATGAAGTAAAATATTATAAAGAATACTGTATTTTGAGTATTTCTCAATATTTTTCATTCTGTGCACTTTCGTATATTCAAATTTCCCCAAATCCACGAAAATCCGCGGTCCAACGATCACCATACACCGTTCACCCTACATAAAACACACCTCAGCGTTCTCCACGCACGACGCAGCCTCCACCGACGAAGATCCGAGAAGAAAAGGGCGCACGTTTTCCACCGTTAGCGTTAAACCATCGCGACACAAGCGAACTTAAACTTCACGACTAACTCGTTCGGTCGCGTAAACGCAACACCTGCTGCACCAAGTTCAATGAACATTTCGCCAGTTACTAATACCGCTATTTCCGCTTTATTGCCGCGATGAAGACGTCCCTACTTTACGAGGTCTGCGCCGCGAAGATTGAACCGGCTACGAATTACCCGAATGCCACTTGGAGCGTTTAACGTTGGGCTGGGCGGGGCCGAGTGTTGTGGCATAGTTTAGACGAGCCCAGGCCAAAGTTTCCTGTTTCTCTATGAATAGACGCATTAATGACTTTATCAAAGTATCGCCCCTCAGCGTTCGTAGAATTATCGCGGCTGTGGCGAGCGAGGGTGTTAGGTGAACCAGGATCAACCACCGTCGAGGCGAGAAAAATTCGAGTTTTCCTCGCTCTCTAAGCTCTATAGTTGGCTGGATAAACTGTTGTACGAATTAGAAGGACTTTGTGTTTTCCGGTACAACTTTAACCTTGTTGGCGAAATTCGGTGTTTTTCGACCCAGTTGCATTCTCATTTCTTTGAAAGCTTCGAGTTCGTCGACACGCGTGTGTCTCGCTCTTCTTCGTGCTGTTTCGAAAGTCCAGTTTTGGTGGGATTAAAGGATCTGTCTTACAAGCTGTGCAGTAACGTTTTAGTCGTGAGATAAACATAGGAGAGACACTCAAAAATCGTACACCCAGTGGTTCGGCCGATTTTTTGCAAACACCTCCCCAATCTCCCGATACGAATGTAATTGAACATGTGTGGAACGAATTAGCCAGGAAAATAGGATTACACAATATTACAGATAAGGAGAGTCTGAGGAAAGCTTTACAAGAGGAATGGTTAAATATAACACCCGGATTTTGTGAAAATTTGGTAAAATCAGTTCCTCGACGACTAAAATGTGTTGAAAGTACACCCTACAAAATATTAATATTAGTTATTTATGTTGCATATTATTGTAAAAATGTTTCTAATTCTTTCTGTACGATTTTCACTCACAGCTAAGTTTCATACGTAATGACAAATTTGATCTAATTTACCAAGTATTACTAAACACTTTGTTACAGTTCTGCTATATATCAAGTAAAGAAGCGTTAAACTATAGGGTAAAGTAGCCGAATACGAGACCCATTCTCGATTAAAAATACTTTTATTAAAATACGATACATGTTTTAAATGTAAGATGTGCACACTGTTGGATTATAAGGAGAAATGAGTATGTGTCTGTGTAATAGTAACAGCAAAAATGATCAACATACTGAGGCAGATTAATATAAATTTATATACATATGTATACAGAAATAACATAGTAACCATCTGTTTAATATGGGTGACGCTGATACGTTTCTTTTTTCTCAGCGCCTCGTCGATGTTTGTTTGATTGATTGCATAGCGACGTGCCTTCCTTGCGTCTCAAAATAAAGAAGATTCATAATTAAAATAATATCTTTTAATTTATTACCATAATTCTAATGTACACCTTTGCAACATATTAGAAATTATAACAAAACAGATAGAGTTCCATCGTAATGAAATAAAGATGAAAAGTATGCAAAAACTGGTTTCACCTTGTCAAAACTTATTTTTTCTGTCTTTTTTCACACATTGGGCATATAAAATTAATTTCGCCTGCAGCGCAGTCTTCATGGGCCCACCGGTAACACTTTATACCCTAAAACGAAATTGAGTTACCTAAGGAACTTCCAAGGGTCTCATATTCGGAAACAATAGCGTGATAATTATTAAGTAGCTTCGAGGTTAAGTCTTCGTTATTTAATGATGCGCAACTAGTAAGCCTTAAACTCCATTGCATGTACTATACAACAATATTTATGAAAATGTTTATAAACTTACTATTTTGGAGGTATTTGCAATTTAATCGGACCACTTCAAAAACTTTCTACAACGTATTTCACAAATATGCTTGCTCAAGACACTCAGTTGATTTTAATAAAATTTGATATTTCATTTGATAATTAACGCGGTTAATTACGAAACAAAATAGCATCGCTACGACATTCAAGAATTCTCTAACGGAGATAAGCTGGGGTCTCGTATTAACCCTTTCGTTACGGCAGTCCGCTCCGCTGGAGTGACACCACTGAACGGGGCACTGCACCACCGGAGTAACGCCACTGAACGCGTGATTCTTGTCCCGATTGCTTCCAAATCAGTGCATGTTTTATTTTTGGAGTAAAAGCTGAACGCGTGATTCTTGTCCCGATTGCTTCCAAACCAGTGCATGTTTTATTTTTGGAGTAAAAGAAATGAAGAACGAACCAAAGAATGACAAGTGCGATCGATGTGCAAGATGCATACAAACAAAAGAAACAAGAATATCGCGGGGCCGGTGATCAAGCGGTACCACGCTGACGCCGGCTATAGCCGGCGCTCGTGCACACAGGTCATCGTGTGGATGCCGGCTATATCCGGCGCTCGTATACACAGGTCATCGAGTGGATGCCGGCTATATCCGGCGCTCGTAACGAAAGGGTTAAGAGGGGTTTCATATTAGGCAACTTTACCCTATGCCTGCGTATGGGTTTTAATCGTTTAGTACAATTTTCACGTTTTATTGAGAAAGGAAACGGCCGAACCGCTAGGTGTACGATTTTAAGCGACAGTCACTGTACATCTCAAGACTCCCAAAAAACTCAGCCGTCTAATTTCTTTCAAATTGACACACAATTCGCAAATTTCACAAATTCCCATCCTTCGCTCCATCCAAACTCCCAATACTACCTCCAAAATCTTCCATCGATAATGCACACACGCGCACATCGATCCTGCGGGAAGCTGAAAGACGAGAGTAGCAGAGTCGCTTGGGCCCGAACAAAGACACACTCCCCCGCAATATTGTTTCTCAGATCAGAATCCCGGCAACAAAGCGTACTTTCGCTCATTCCAGCCGTTGATCGAGTCTATCCGTCGAATCGACCGGCATCAAAGACAACCTGAAAGTGTATTCCGACGTTACCACGCCGTTTCACTCGCGATATGCTTCCGTACGCTATTTCCACGACCATTGCTACGCTAGCGCGTACGCTCCTCCCATTTCCCCCCCACTTTTACCCAAGAGAAAACACTCTGGCAAATTTCTACGGCTCAAACAATGGCTTCCTTTTTCTAAACTACGAGCAAATTCTGTAGGATCCTTTTCTTCCACAATTGCGATAAAGGATATCAAAGGAAGAAAAAAGAAGCACTATTTCTGCGTTTTTCTTCTACTAGTCGACCGCGACGAAACGCGAAACGGTGCAAAAGAAGAAATGTCTTCTCGATTAAACTACGAACAAATTCTGTAGGATCCTTTGGTTCCATAATTATGCTGATTACGATAAAGGATATCAAACGAAAAGAGAAGCACTGCTTCTGTTTTTCTCGATCGCGACGAAATTCGAGCGCGAAAGTTAGTCCACAAGAGTTCGTATTCCATTGTTTCCTCCTTCCGCGGGGTTATATTTCCGCGGTTAAATGAGGCGAAAAAAAAATCGCCGCGATTCGAAACGCTCGTAGAATGGAAATGAATTTCTTATCGTTCTCTTTTTTTCTTCTCCCTCAAGGGGGGGAGAAGAAGAAGAAGGCGAACGAGGACGCCATAACTCGGTCCTGTTCGCCGCTCGTTTCCCTTCTCGTTATTTACGTAAACGTCTTCGACCGGGCGAAATTTCCTGCCGAGTCGAAACTCTATTCCGCCCGGTGATTTAGGGATCTCGATAAAAGGTTAGAACAAGGAGAGAGCGAGTTTGACGCCGCGATTCGTCGGTGACGTCAGCGAACGCGGCTCTCGTCCGCGATAAGAGGACGAGCGAAGGGGTGGCTGTTGAGGTTGATGCTTTTCCAAACGTTCCTGTTTTTATGTGTAGCATAACGCCAGCTTCGTTTTCAGTTTTATACCGGCTGCTTTTAGGAAGAGGATTGACCGTAAAGCTCGGGGAATAATGGGAGCCGCGGCGAGGAGGATATTGCTGTCTTTTATTAAATGGAGAAATGCTTGGGTTTCGGAATGTTTTAACGACGTGGAGTTTTGCGGTGCGATATGCGCTAAATATGTAAATAAACAATCATCGTTATTAACCTTCGCGTTCGATATTCCACGTTGCGTTGTCCTTTCTATCCTGGCAAAAATGTAACTAATTATAAATAATGAAAAAAACGTAACAATATTATAAATAATAGGAAAGTTACTTTCACACGCCTAGAAAATATTTGAAAATATTTTGCATCCTGAGAAAAATGTAAAATTGATCGCTTCTGGAATATCAGGTTCCCAAAAATTTGGGCAGTAAAGGATTAAGTACGCAATTATTTCGCGTTAATAAATAATTTCGTAGTTTCAGTAATATTGAAACATATTACAGAGAGTAACGCTAATTATAAATAATGAAATTAATGAAAAAAACGTAAGAACATCATAAACAATAAGAAACTTATTTTTACAAGCTTGGAAAATATTTAAAAAAAATGTAAAATTGTTCATTTCTGGCAGTTTCAGTAACATTCAAACATATTACAGAGAGTAAGTGACAACGAGAGTTAACAAGCTGCATAATACATCCACGAATAGAAAGTTGCTCGTGCAAGAAGGTCTCGAAAAAAGGACGAGAACGAAAGTGTCCACGTTCTGCGTTTCCTACGGGCAACTTGTCACTGTCGCAGATCCCTATCTAACAAAACGCCGTGTAGGCAGTAGCAAACGTATCTCATTACGCAACTTCCTTGTATCGCAACGTCGATTCACGAGCAGATCGTCAATAGAGAACATCGTGGCAAAGAGGATCGCAGGAGGATCACAGTAGTTCCGCCTAGGGTAACCGAGAGAGTGCACGTGCCACATGGTTGCTTCATGACACATCAATGGCAATCGAGTACAAAAGAACGAGCCATTAGAACTACATGTAGCCACTAAAACCGCGGAAGTTTCCTCACAATGAAGTACCTTTTAATGCTTCGTTTCCCACCCTCTAGCTCCGATCGTCCACAATGCTTCCCCAACCACGAAAAACAAGCCACGTTACACGCCGATCTATCTGTACACATATATAGACGCGATAAAACTGGTCCCAGAAAATTTCCAACAACGGAACGTCCATCGTATCGAGTTGTTATCCGTTCGTCGAGGCCACATGCGGTGTGTGTGTGTGTGTGTAACGCTACTTCGAACCTAACCCAAGGAATCGAACAATAGGCGAAGGCGGACTGTGAAAAGATTGCGCGAATCTCGTTGCAACGTTTGAAGGTTCTTTATTCGACGTTGGACCAAGCCAGAAATCCGTACGTTTGAGCGGCGAAAGAGGTTGCCAGGATTCGGGATAATCTGGAAATCCACCATCCTACTTTTATTCGTGCGGCAAGTGTATAACGCTAAAATGGAATTGCACGAACGAAGGGAGAAGGAGGGAGATGTATAGCTGAGCTAAGAAAAATATTGATTCGTTAGACGTCGTAAAAATCGCTCTTCGGCCTTCGTGAATTTAGCTTTCTTCGCGGGGAACGCGCGATTCTCGCTGGATTATGCGAGATAAAGCCTGTATTGACTGGCAAATTTTCGCCTGCTCTGCGTGCGTGTGTGCTTTTGGAGCGGTGGAAAGAGCGAGTGATGTGATTGGACGACTTTTCTTGCTGGGATAAGGGGAACGTGTCGGATAGGATTTTTGGTAGAAATTTTGGAATTCAGAATTGCGATAAAACTTTTTGTGTTGGAGCTTATTTTAGAGAAGATCAGATTTGGTGATTTTAATGGATTTAATGATACTGCAGCCGCGTGAGAAAATTGTCATAGGTGGAAAATATGGAATTTTTTAGGAGAGTGTGAAAAAAATAATTAATTACAGCATCATGGAACACACGATAGCTAAGATTTACGCACTTAAAGTATTGCAATTCAACTTGTGAAATTTCTTCTGATGGTCCATTTTTGTATTAGAAGATATTCCAAGCAACAAAGAAAAAATTGCAAATTTTCCTCGCCAAGGTGCGATATATTATTGTAAATTATTTATGAACGAAGTTTTATTCTGAATTTTGCGTTGTTTGGTAGCAACAGTGTGTTTAGTATCGATGATAAGACGATGGGAACAATAGAAAGCGAAGCAACAATCCTAAGCACCGACGTTAGCTTGTTACAGGTCTGCCACTCGGTGATACTATAATCTGAAGCCTTTTCAGACCGATCAACGTCAGCTTCGTTGCCGTCTCTACGGTTTTTTTTCTCGTTCTGCTCTTCGATACTTAATTCCGCACGCGATCTTGGTTTACACGCCAACGATAACTCTCGGGAACCGTGAAGAACCCGTTTAGAATGGCTCCTTAAGTATTTCGGGATACAGGGGATCGATTCGTCTTAGCACATTAAACATGAAAGTGTTTTAAATCTTCCTTACTGCGCTGTTCTACGACAGATAAGGCGTTAACTGTTATTTTACAATCGTCAATTTGCATCCTCTAATTTGAAAGAGCTCCTGTGCTTTACTGTTATAGCCGGGAACAAATCACTGTACCGAAGACCGAACACTTCCAATCGTTCGTTGTACAGCCAGTGGAAGAAATTATGACGAGTTGGTAAAATCAGTCAGGAATCAAAATTTACGTATTAGAGTGTATTGACAAGTGAATCAATAGAAACTTGAGAATGTAAAGGCTTGAAATCTCAGTTATTCAGTCCCAATCGAAAATATTTCTTCCATCGACTATACATTCTCATAATATTCAAGTATATCCTTTCCTCCGTCGTAAATTGCAAGTCAAAATTGATCAACAAATTGCCTACTATTCTTCATTCTACTTCATTTTATTCGACATTTATTTCGATTAGAAAAACTCTCCCCTTCTAATTCCATTTTTCTCGTCCCACCGTCGAACGCTGCTCCCCTAAGCTCAACTCTTTACAAACCACCCGTATCTTCGCCAGAGGGGTGGCCGAGGGACTCGCGTGGAAAAATGCGTGAGCAGCGGTGGTACGCGTGACGACCATATCGATTTCGCCGTGGAAAAACGCCTGGTCCGTGAATCGATGGCCGCGGTTAATTAATAAGCGCGCACCGACACGGAACTAATTGCCGTATCGTGTGTAACGAGTCGTTGACAGGCTCGATAAGTCGTTGTCAGCGAGGGGCGAGGCAGCACTGTACTCGTACTACGCTCATTGAAAGAAGATCAGCTGCGGGGCTTCCTACGGAGCTAATATTTCCGAAGCCAAACGACCGCTGGCTGTCAGTTAAGTTTAATTGCCTGCGATTAATTAGATCGACTGTTGAAATAGCGATCGCCATGCCGAGGCAGACTCCGTGCCAAAATATTGGCAAATTTCTCACGGCGACTTCTTTCTCTTTCTTCGGCGCTCAAAAGAACCAGGCGCATCAAAGTGATCTATTGAAAATTGCACGAAAAGTTCACTTTTTCTGGGAAAGTTACTAAGGGGTCATTTTTGACCCGGCCAAACTTTCTATACGTCGTTCAAAATAAGAGTAACCTCGCTCTCGGACCGATTTTCGTCCGTTCTGCGCATGGACAGAGAGGGTAAGACGGAGAAAAACGTAGGCGGTTAAGTGGGGGTTTGGACGTTCTAGCCCTGCCTTAGGCACGTCCCATGCGTGAAGCGAGGTTACTCTTATTTTGAACGATGTTATATAACATAATGTAATATAACATAACATCTAAATGTATTATTTTTTAATGTAGATTACTTAAAAAAGAAGTGACGAGGTACAATAAAAAAAAAAATGTATACTTTTTAACAGAATTTCTAGTAAATACGAGTTAAACAGTAAACAGTAAAATAGAAAAGCAGCAATTAGTTAAATAGTAAAATAGATTAAAACAGTTAAAACACACTCTTTACGAAAAAGAAATTCGAAACAATTACTGCAACATAATTCACACAAATTTCACCATTTTTTATCACCACCCGTTTAATAAACAGTTATTACACAGGACGCTATAAAACGCGGTGTGCATTGCAAGCTCGTATCACCGCAACAATCTTCCAGACGAGTTAAACAGTTAAGGGGTTAAAGTTTCACCGTTAAATTACCATTCAGCTCTCCTATCTAGATTCCAACAGAAGTACATTTATCGCGCTTAATACGTCAGTTGCATAAAGCTCTGTGTCATAATTCTCCAGCGCAAAAAAAAAAAAAGGAAATCGACGGAGAGAGAGATGAAGAAGAGATTGGTTTTACCGCGGTGATTTAAAAATGTCCACCCCCTTTCCTACGAAAATCATCGGTCCGCGTTACTTGTTACCGGGTGTGCCCGTAAATCGCTCCACCTTTTTCCCACGAATTTTTCCATCCGTTTGCCGGCTGCTGGGGATCATTGAAACGCGGTTACATTGTACGGCGAAACGTCGAAAGGAGCCGCAAAATGCTGGTAATTTCTTCCCGCGCGGCCGGACCGACGGAAGAAAAGGCGATCTTTACCACGTTTCTTTTATCGTGACGGGAATTTCAGGACACTCGGTCGGCAATCTTCGCAGCGCGGCGACGTGCTCTTGTAAAAGAGTCTCGACTACGCTTCTCTCGCGCGGAAATAAGGATCCTGATTCTTCTTTCCTTCTGTACGCCGAGTCGCTGTATCCTTGCTCGCGGGACGTTCAAGCCATTCGAAGCAGCGAAAAAGTCGGGGAAAAAGGCGCCGAAGCTGGTGCAAGGTGATACGAAAGAAGCTGCTGAAACTGGTGAAAAACTGGCCTCTGGAGTGCGTGTTAATGGGATTTAATGATGTCGCCTGGCAGGATGAGATTTTTCTGTCCCCTTCCTGTTCTGGATGTAGCTGTAATTAAGGAGATAAAGTGGGTCATGGTTTTTAGGCGAGGTAACCGCTCCTGGGCCGTTTTAATTCTCGTTAGAATTGGTCGAAAGGAGTTAGGTTTCCTGGGACATTTTGTGCGGATTTTAGGTTAGCCAGGATGTCGAGAGAAAAATATGAAAATTCGTGGTAGAAAAGAGTATATATGCATATACGTTGAAATATGATGGTAACGATATTAACGTTAATGGAGACACCGATGACATCGAGTGCATCGACGTAATTTTTTAATGCGACGAAATTTCATTTCCTGGAAAATTCACTTCTCGCTAATCTGTTAAAAACCGTACTGTATAACTCGATTATTTTAATTCGCCCGCTAATCACGGAGAATTGAAAACCATGCTGAGAGGAAGTTCGAGGAACATTCTCGTCTGTAAACCTCTATCAGCGGAAGATAAACGGTGCAAAGTGGTCGCGATTACCAAGTAAATCGGATAAAGGAGCAATCCCTCGAGTCAGGCTGACTGGTCCAGCATCGAAAGCAAAGTCTCGAAAGGTGTCTGAAGGCACTATTGAAAGTACCCTACACGTCGATCGCGTCTAAGCGTCCATTGAATCGGGGGAGCGTAATTATACCGACTTGATCGAGTAACAACTCTGTGCCGAGGCACAGTGGAAGCGGAAGATTCGATTGGTTTCGAACTCCTTCCTTCAAATTGTTTGCCTCTCTATCTTCGTCTAGTGAAAGACGATTCCTCTGGTAAAAGGACCGGTAGGTCGAGATGGTTTATAAAAGTCATCAGGGTATCGGTATTCACTGTGAAACCGCCACATTAAGCCGATGGCGTGGTGCATACTTTCGCACAATTGATTCGTTCCGCGGACGTCTCTGCGCCCCGTGAAATCGAACAGTGCCCTCGGATGCAAGAACAATGGGCAGAGATTCTCTCTCTCTCTCTCTCTCTCACTTTCTCCATCCCCTTTAATTCTTCTCCCTTTCTCTATACATTTTCCCTGTGGCAGAGCTAGTTTTTCCCCCGCAGATCGTTCGTTCTCACCTCTTCTCAACCCGGCTCTGTCTGATCCTTCTCCTCCTCTCGTCCCTTCCCTCCACGTTCAGCTCCCTTTCTTCTAACCTCTCGCGCGTCAATGTCTGGCGACCGCTTTGAACTTTTCCAATTTTCACGCGATGAGATTCAAAGCAGGGGAAACAGAGCGAAATTCCGGATCTAATATACGGGGAAACGTAGCTTAGCGGGATTTGCTCAAATACCATTAAAACATCGCGATGGAACGATGCTCGGCTGGCTATTGAACTTTCGATCCGCGTGTGAGGGCTCTTGTTACCTTCGTTTGTCGCGCACAGTGCTGTTCGGAAGCGTTGGGACACCCGTTATGGTCGTATAAAAAAGCGTAACGTTTTAAATTGTATTAAATAAATGAAATTATATTGTAATAAAACGTGATTTAAATTACACTTCGAAAATTTGTCGATTCCACAATAATATCCAAAAGACACTGTGAGTATACTTATATGTTTGGTAATTTCATTCACAACGGAATCTCGTTGACGATTATTCAAGCAAACGAAACTTAGAGACTCTCAGGTGAACGGTGTAATACCGGTAGCAGCTATACGTACTAATTTATATTCATTACATACACCCTTTTTTACACGATAACGTGATATCATAAAATTTATAACTAAGGTAGAATGTAGCAGGTGAAAAAGTGACTCAGCCAACTGTTCCATTCTGTGGGGAGAAACGTGGCCGCGGAGTTTTAACCTTAATTAGTTTCATTAGTACTTGTTCAGTTGTACATAGAACAACTTACTCGAAACTAGAAAAATATAAATGTAAAATTTACATATACACGTGGACACAAATATGTGGACACTTTTCACAATAGAGTAACTTTCTTCAAATTGGGCCAAACGACTTGAGTTTTTTCGAGAAGTTAGAAGGATTGGTGTGCTAGATGACGTGTAGAAAAAATTTGGAAAAAATTGCGAAGAAAATCGCAAAGGTCACTGTTTACAACTTCTTTATCTGGGCTTGCAATGAAAATTTGAAGCATGTTAATTATACACGTGCTGAAAGTTTCGCCGAAATCGGTGGATGGAGAAACAAGCGACAGGCATCGAAAGATGTAAGAATCTTCTTAACGTCGTGAAACAGTGCGATTTTCTCAATCGTTAATCGTTTCTAGCTCTTTTTTTAACCGAATGCCCTATTTTTTACGGCAGTTCGAAAGCTCGTTAATTTCCTAATAGAAAAGTATTAAACATTCTTTGTCCTATATACGTATATGCAATTACAGTAATCTGATGGAAAAGGAAGGCTAATAAAATATTGGTCGGGGCAAAGAGATTAACCGAGCTATGGATCTAACCCGAGCGTCGTCTAACTCGATGACGGTCTAATAAATTATCACGGTTCGCGTTTACACGAATGCATAGTTAACAAATCGACCGTGGAATTTGAATAATTTAAGCAGTTTGCCAGAATTTCAAACAAAGCCTGAATGTGTCACGCGTGCGAATTTAGCGAAGCAATAATTGCATCGGGAGGATTTGTTAATTGAATAGAACCGTCGCTGGCGATGTACAAAAGCGTAGCTGTGCCGGTGTCGGTTAATGCTTTCAGTGATTTCAAATCATTCGGTATACCTGCATTATTGCTGCCTCGTTCCAATTACCCTCTGCCCGGTTTACAGTCAACTCGATCGAACCCAATTTGTTTTCTCCCTTCTTTCCTCCTTTTTATCTCGTTCCCGCGCGCGGATTTAAACGGAACAAGAACAGAGAAAAGGTGCAGCTCGTCATTGTCAGCGTTCGACGTTACGTAAATTCCCGCGTTGCTCGTTTCAAACCGTGGAAATTACGCATTCGAAGCGAGCAACTGTACGCGCCACACCTTTTATCCGATCGATATTCCTCGAAACCGCCGCGGTTCAATTACGGGTACACGTGAGCTGCTAATCACACGTCCGCGACACGACTTTTATTAACGATCGTCTATTTTTTCTTGTTTTCTCCACCCCCAGCGTGTGCCTCCCCTTTTGAAACGTGTCGCGAACAATTGCCCACCTTCGTTTACCCGCTCGTACGGCCCGTTTATGCCGACGTCGGCGTATCTGTTCACTGCAGAAATTGACATGTTCATTTGGAAGTTAAGAAAGTGGAGAGGAAACGGAAATATTAGATTTCTGACAATTGACAAACTTTTCCTAGTTTTTGTAAAATGTCGTATTAGGGTGAGTTAACCTAGGAGGTTAATGACCGGAGCGGGCCGATCGTATGGTTGAGCTTGTTTTGTTTAAATCCCTGCGATACAAATAGGCGAAACGGGGACCACGGCCTTCCGACGTTCGTTGTTATTAAACAAGAGCGAGTGTGTTTGTGCGAATGTGAGTTGCTGAGAGAGTGCGCGAGAGCGAGGGAGAGCGAGCGCGGGTCGCGAAGACCTTATAAATAGGGTAAAGAGCGAGATTCGTTCGTTTTCCTGCGAAGCGATAAAGAGTTTGTTCTGTTTATCTCAATTATATTTTAACAATTTCTAATTGCATTTTGCATTCTGTTTCCTACATTAATAGGCAAGTTACACCTTCTCTTTGAAAAGAATACTCTTTTATTGTCAATATAAACTGACAGCCAGTTACTATTTTTGAATATAGTCATCCAGTATAAACACTTGTTGCAACGAGGAAGCAATTTTGGAATTTTGTTCTCAAAAAACTTGCGTTCGATTTCTCGCACACCATTTCAAAGTTGTTTCCTTCACTTCGTTATCGGTGTCAAAATCCTTCTCGGTCGTGTCTCTTTTCATGGAAATCTGAGAGATTCATGGCGAGAGATTCGGACCATAATGAGCACTATCGCGGAGGAGGACCACTTTTCTACGAAAATTTCCGGATCATTTGTGCTTTTTATGACTCTTCGTAGACGTTTCGACGTTTAACAGTAAGAGAAAGCATTAATTATTCTTCGCTTAGACATAAATTCTGGAAGATGTCACCCTCGCACTTTCATTTCGAATTTTTTAAGAGCAATACAGCGTATTTACCGTCGCGAGTAAAAAATTTCAGAGTGCACACTACGCACCTAGGATAACAGAAAAAGCACAATGAAAAGGACGCGCGAGGTCACTGGTAAAAGAAAAAAGAAGAAATCCTCCCGTCGTATACGAAATGAGCAAAGAGAAAAACGACGATACAACCAAGACTAAAAAGTGTGGTTCGCGTGCCTGGCTTCATCCGTCTCCTCTTCGACGCGATATATCACGCGATAAAATGAACTAAGTACACCGTTTTATTGCGCCCCCCATTCATCATTTCACCGGGGGGGAAAAATATTGGAGACACGAAGCCAGAGGCAGTGTCCACGGGTTCTTGCCGCGTCGTAGAGCTCCTTTAACGACGTTCGTACGCGGAAACTTCGAAAATACGAAGTGTCTCGAACCGCGGAAACGTTCGCAAAACCGGAGAACTTGTAAATGTTCGTCGAATCTTTGCGATAAGTCGCAATTTAGAAATAACGGGAAACTTGGAGCAAGGTGCTACTTGTTGATCCGTCGATCGACGACCGGAATTAAGATTTGTTCGAGTTGCGGTGGTGTGTTTGAAGGTGGTGCAAACTGCAACCTAGCCTAACTTTCACTTGGAGGTAACTTGGTTTAGGTTCGACTTGTATTGAATGCAACTTTGATATAGCGAAGAAGTTTCTTGCGGTTTGTCGACCGCGAGTTTAATCAAATGGAGGATTTATCCGTGGGAGAAGAATGTAATTTCGATAGAACGGAGAATTTTTGTCGTTTCTCCTAGTTGTAATTGCGGTTTAGGGTGTAAGGTGAGATTGGGTTAATTTCGATATAGCGCAGGCAGACTTTGGTAGAAATTAGGTCTAATCCACACCCGATGTAACTTACATGGGACGCGTGTGTAATTAAGACCTAACGCTCGTTGAATTTAAAACAGCCTAACCCTAAATTTAACGCGGAGAAATCCTGATTTAATTGAGATTTGCTGGACGTTTAAGTTCGAGCTTGGTTAAATGTGACCTAACTCGAAGCATTCTTAACTAGATTTTGGCTGAAAAACCGTATAGGTTTATAGATGGTAATAGTTTCGATCTAATTCCAATTTGATGGACCTTTAACTTGAACGGAACCGGAAGCTAACCGTGTTTGAAATAATACGACTGTGATCCAAATTTAACCTCTAAATCTACCTTAATCTAAGCCTAGCGGCGTCCCTTTAAATTCCATTCTAACTCAGATCTAACCGAAATTCACTCTAGACCTAAATTTCAGTCCAGCACAAACCCAAACCACATCCAACTCGAACTTATTCCAGACCCAATTTCCACGTAATCTAACCGCAAATGCAATCCAAACTCACGCATGCACATTCCCGTGTACGTCAAGTACCGCTGGTAGAAAAACAGTCTAGTCAAAACTTGTTGCGTCCATCGATCCTATCGTAAATTAACACGTTCACTGCGGATAAACCCATCTGGTGGGTCAAAGGTGTGTATCGTAGAGCGTGGATTTTTCTGCAGGCGCAGAGGTCACGTTTCACGGATCTCTGGCTTTCGAGGTATAGTCGGTGGAAGAAATATAGCGAGATCGTAAATTAAAGCGTAAAGTAGGGGTGCTGATTGATACAGTGACACTTAGGGTCGACATTCGGCACTTTAGTAAATCAAAGTCAGCTAATGCGTACCGCATGAGTCTCTAATTAAGATTTCACGAATTTATCTTCTCTGGTTTCTGTCGATTCTCTCGCTCCAACATGCAAACATTCACTCCTGGGCCAATCTCACGACCTCGCTATATTTCTTTCACCGACTATACACTCCATTCAGCCAAGTTTGTAAATAATATTCCTCTGTTCGACGCATTCAATTTTCATCGATGACCAATTTTACTATGCGTAGATGAGATGTTAATACACTACTCACGAGCTAAAATAGCACAAGAGACATCCAATCGCCTGTGAGAAATCTTACTTCTTTCACCGACTATACACTCCATTCAGCCAAGTTTGTAAATAATATTCCTCTGTTCGACGCATCCAATTTTCATCGATGACCAATTTTACTATGCGTAGATGAGATGTTAATACACTACTCACGAGCTAAAATAGCACAATTTAGGGTCCTCACTCTGGGTATCTCACTCTGTCACATTTCGTTCTTCGTTACGCGACGGACTTCCAGATACGACCGACTCAGTCAGTAATGACAATGTACGAGAATAGAGGTGTCGCTGTTACACCACAGCCACTTAGATTAAAGATTGAGCGAATGATTCCCCTGTCCCTGTGCTGTTTCAGCTTGTAGGTAGCGTGCCAACATCTCATCTCGGCATAGTAGATTTGCTGGACTTGTGTTCATCACTGACCTATTAACGCCAGCGTATTTTTTAAGGGTCGTCGAAGGCAAGTGACCGCTGTTTTGCTCTCGTACGATTTACGGCAGGTACTTAACCTGCGTGTGCCCGAAGAGAATGTTTACGATAGGAGACCAACGATTGCTAATGAATAATTCCAACGTCATATTGTTTTAAAAATAAGAATATTGTTCGTAAAGGATCTAGCCACGGAGTAGGGAAGACGATGGTCTTCTGGTAAGACTGTGAGAAGCAATATGGCACTTACTCTAGAACTTTGGAGCAGTGAAAACATATAATGTATTACAGTCTTTATATTCTTACCTTATTTCTAACAAACCGCATCCTTTGCGCTCGCCTAACAAAATCCACGTTACATCACGCGACAGCGCTTGGTATATTTTTTCCATCGACTATAGTAAATTTTGTACAAGAGTCAGTAAGTTTGGATTCTACAAGTGACAGTATAGATGGTCCTACGCCTAGGTCTACGTCATTGCTGCGCCCATGTTATCTCTCTCCCAGTCAGTCAAGCGTGTAACGCTACACCAGTCGGTTTCCTTTACGAGATTACACGGCTCGACAAATCATAATAGAAAAATATAATTTCTTTAATTTT
>NW_017100231.1:2296154-2309368 GCF_001263275.1 Habropoda laboriosa | reverse complement strand
AATTGAAAGAATCAAAAGAAAAATCGCGAATTCGTATCTTTTTCGATTCTAGAATATAAGAAAATTTGAATAAAATACGCGACGAGAATTGGGGAGAAGCATAAGTTAAACGCGTAAAAATATTCAATAATAAACGAACTAGGGATGAAGCTATTATTTCAATACGCGATGCACTGACTCTAGTATTTACTAAAATTCAAAAATTCTCGTATAAATTCCGAAAATAGATTATTAATTACGGTAAACTACTGAGACGGTTTAATTTAGGGTGGGCATAGTGCACTCGTTCCAAATCAGCTCACAATATACAATAATAAATCAACTAACTACTTAACATGCAATTCATGCAAATTCGTTGGATGGTAAATTATTAGTAAACAAAATTCAATATCAGAGAAAATATATGAAAAATTTCAAATTAATTTCAATTGCTGGAAGAAAAGTAACGAAAAGGCAACCTCTCAAAGTCATTTCAATATCCTATTCGACAAGTCTGAAGAACAACGATGACTAAAATTCAAATGTTTATTTCCCTAAACCTTCAAAATAATTTCGAAATATTTTATTCGAAGCGGAGTATTCCAAGTCAGTATCGATAATTGAAGAAATTATTTGATTGTATTTAAAAGAACCGAAAGGAGAATATTTAAAGTCTGATATTAAATGTCTAGCAAGTACCAGTAATTGGTAAAATGATTTATATTTGTTTTAAAAGGAAAATTTCTAATAGGTATTAGTTAAAATGAATTGTTATTCAGTCTATTGTATTGAAATTCTAATTGATTCTAATGTATACAAGTGTTACAAGAAGGCTGAGTGTGTACAGGGTGGACATAGGCTAGCTAGTAGCCCCCGACCACTCTATGAACTTTAACGTCTATACTCGAAAGTGTATCGTCAACACTAACACGTTACCCAGATTATCCAAAAATTGAAGAAGTTACTTTTAAAATTGAACATTCTACGGTGTTTCGAGAGATTTGATAATCATAGTCGAACCTTAAACGAACGTTCAAACGAAGAAAATTTTCCAAAAATCATTTCGTACGTTATTAATCGATAAAACAAAAATTCATTGTTGAAAAATAAATATTTCCTGAAAATCTTCATCTTCCATACAAGATTCAAGATTTTCCCTAATTAAGAGTAATTTCAAAAGATTATCTGTATAAGCTATTATTTCAATACGCGATGCACTGACTCTAGTATTTACTAAAATTCAAAAATTCTCGTATAAATTCCGAAAATAGATTATTAATTACGGTAAACTACTGAGACGGTTTAATTAAGGGTGGGCATGGTGCTGCTTTAGTTTGAAATGATTTATAAACACATAATTAACAGAGGAAAAACCGTGAAACGGCAAAACGTCTACATTCTAATTGTTATAACATGTAAACAGAACTTTAAATTTAGTGTAAACAGAAAAAATATATAATACAATTTATTTCACGGTATTGCAACAAATAAACGTTGAATCAATATTTAATTCGTATAAAAACAATTATTTAACGTAATAATTTTACCTTCACTATGGCTATTTTAAATTTACGACCAAGGGTCAACCTGATTTCTAATCCTTACGAACTTTAAATTCAGTCTAAACTGAGAAAATATATAATACAATTTATTTCACGGTATTGCAACAAATAAACGTTGAATCAATATTTAATTCGTATAAAAACAATTATTTAACGTAATAATTTTACCTTCACTATGGCTATTTTTAATCTACGACCACAGGTCAACCTGATTTCTAATCCTTACGAACTTTAAATTCAGTCTAAACTGAGAAAATATATAATACAATTTATTTCATGGTATTGCAACAAACAAACGTTGAATAGATTCTTAATTCGTATAGAAACATTTATTTAAAATAATAATTTCACCTTCACTATGGCTATTTTAAATTTACGACCAAGGGTCAACCTGATTTTTAATCCTCCGAACTTGATTTCACAACGAGAAAGTAATAAGATCGTTGAAACGTACTTATTTGTCAAAGAAACTTGCAAAAATGTATAAATAATAATATGTAATGTTTTAACAAATTTTTGGAAGTATAAATTAATAATAAAATTGTGAAAATTAATAAATTATACGTTATTATAACATTAATAGAATTATGATTAAACCGAAGTTCGAAGTCGAGTATTTAAAGTCTGATATTACGTGCCTAGCGAGTGCCGGTAATTGTTAAAATTTGTTTAATAATTAGTAATAGAAATTCTAATTGATTCTAATGTATACAAGTGTTACAAGAAGGCTGAGTGTGTACAGGGTGGACATAGGCTAGCTAGTAGCCCCCGACCACTCTATTCACATCTCAGAACCTTCAGGTCAAAATACGCCGCGAAGTGTCTATGGCCCAGTATAAAGGGTGAATAAATTCGCGGGACATCGGGGGGTCCTTATATGCCTGCGGTACCCTCTCCCCAAAGTCATTAGCAAAATCGTCGGTTAGGTCAGGCGGGAAATTTTCGCGGGAGATTTTCGCGGGAGATTTCCGATATCGTAACACGGTATAATTTATCAATTTTCACAATTTTGTTATAAATTTATACTTCCAACAATTTGTTATAACATTGCATATAACAATTTATACGTTTTTACAATATTCTTCAATGGAAACATAGGTTTTAGCGTTCTCGTTACTCGTGGTTAAATTAATTTCGCAGGGATTAAAAATCAGGTTGACCTGTGGTCGTAGATTAAAAATAACCATAGTACAGCTAAATTTATCGTGTTAAATAATTCTTTTTACACGAATGAAAAATGTATTCAATGTTTGTTTGTTATAATATCGTGAAATGAATTATATTACACATTTTCTCTATTCACACTGAATTTAAAGATTATAACGATTAAAAATCAAGTTGACCTGTGGTCATTTATCAAGAATAATCATAATAAAGCTGAAATTATTGTGTTAAATAATTTTTTTAATACGAATTAGGAATTTATTCAACGTTTGCTTGTTACAATACCATGAAATAAATTATATTATACGTTTTCTATATTTGCACTAAATTTATCGTTCTATTTACATGTCTTAAGCATTATCACTCCACGTTATGCTGCGTCCGTTTGTTTTTTCTGTGCAGTTCAACCTGATTTACTTAAATTTACGTTGCGAGACAGTATAATATTTACAATTCTGCCTGAATTTTTGAAGTTCAGAAAAACACAGGTAAACTTCCATTGCATTTAAACAATATTCTCCACCAAACTGGACAAAGTACAGTAACACTTGTAATGTCACTAGTGGAATCAACCCTACATTTTACTGACACTTGTGGAATCGACCCTACATTTTTGTTTTTTTTTTTTTTACGTGGAGGTAGGCCGACTCTATGTGATAAACAATTGGCAACCAAACGGTGGCTCGCTAAAGCGATATATTATGAAATTAAATTAATCACTCAATAAGTATTAACATTAGATTGTTTCCTCGATATGGCCATGGTGGTCATCAGTGACTGGAGTGCCTCAAATGTTTAGAATAATTAAAATAAAATAAATGTTGTCAACTAAAAATTTTGAACGTCATAACTAGCTAGACATTATTTTCAATTGAAAAAAAAAAATTATAACGCATAATACTATAATCCTATACTTAAATCTGGCGCGACAGTGAACGTGTTAATAAGTAAATGTTGTTCAAATTATGTCGTGTTTTATGTCATTTTCATCAGAAAAATGAAAAAAGTTGATATTTAAATCGCTTGGTTGCCTCGACCCACGTTTCATGCTTATCTTTTATTCGCTGTCTTTGTCTACGTTCGGCAGACTACAAAGGCGGGCGCGATGCTCGAAAACGTAGTCCCTGACTGTACGAGTGTCAGGTTTAGCTTCCTTGCCGTCTGACACTTGTGGAGAATATACTGTATACACTCCACGCGCGGTATATTTCTTCCTCCGACTATACATTCCGCCCTCGCGGCCCGAGTACCGGTATCCGTAGCAAACGTGTTAAGATCCACCGAAATCTGCGGTCTCCTTTTTCCCATAGTGAAACCTATATACAAGAGATACAACCGGTTAAAATTCGATTCCTCGACACCGGGTCGGCGTGTTCCGCGGTTAACCTTGCCACCGTATTTACGGACGGCGACGAACGTGGGCGTGGAGTGCAGGAGAATGAATAGATTTATACGTGGCTGCGTACACCCCTGATTGAGTCGATTCCTCGTGGTTCCTGGCCGTAGTGGCCGTGGTGTGTGCAGGTCGGCAAATACACGCTACGTATACAATTAAGCCTGGCCAATTATCGTGCATTCCATTCTCCGGTCAGTCGCGGCGAGTTCGAGGCAATCGCCGCGTTGTTCCTTCATAATCGACAACTCGATGCTCGTTGTCGTCCTCGGTAGTTATTGTTACGGCCTGGCTGTTTAGCCGTTGTTCCACCATTGTACATGCGTCACGATAATGTTCGACGCGTGCTTTTAATATTGCATCGCGGTAATAAGCGATGCTTCGCGGAATCGAATTGCTGTTGATCCTGCGGTCGAGACGCGATTAAGGTATTACAAACAAAGTCCACCCTTTGGGAAAACGAGCTTTAGTATTCATCGACGCGAGCTGAGGTTAAGTCTGACGAAGTCTATTATATTCGAAGCAGGCTTTGCGCCCGGAATTTCGACTCATTTTTCGATGCATTGTTCGCGACGGTGTATAGGGGGTGTTTGGTTAAGTTTAATGCTAAATTTGAGGGGTGATTCCTGGAGACATTTTAAGTGGAAAATCAGAGTGACGACGTTGGGTTCGAGGTTTCGTTAATTAGCTTTTCTTAGTGGTGATTTGAATCTAATCCAACATTGGGAGATTCTATAGATGCTATATTATGAAGAAATTAAAAATGTAAAATTCCTGTTTTATTTATATTTTTTTTTTAATTGAGATTTAGGTTTTCAAAAATTTCACTACAAAGGTGAACTGGAGAGAAAATGTTGGAAGTGCAGGGGATTAATTATTAATAATTTTGTCATTCTCAATTTTCGACTTTCAGGAATCGCCTTTCACAAAGGAATTCCTTTGGATCCAAAGGATCGCCTTTCATCAGGAGTCAAAAAGAAATTAAAAATGTAAAATTCCTATTTTACTCATATTTTTCCTTTCAAAGCGAACTTTCTGCTTTTCAAAAATAAAAAAAGTGACAAAAATGTGCTAGAGAAAAAATTCTCCAACTGCAATGAATTACTTATTAACAATATTCCACTTAGAACGACTTCAAGAATCGCTCCTTCAATTTAGTATAAAAATTTCTACAAATACTCTACCACGATTACTCTAAAATCTAAAATTCCTATTTTATTTATATTTTTCTTCTCAAAGCAGTTTCTGCTTTTTAAAAATAAAGAAATGACAAAAATGTGCTAGAGAAAAAATTCTCGAAAGAGTTACTTATTAACAATCTTCGACTTAGAACAACTTCAATAATCGCCCCTTCAATTTAATATGAAAAACACCGAGCACCCGGTATGTAAATATGTTATTAACGAATATACGCAGCTCGCGTAAAATATAAACGAACGCGTTTCCGTGTGTTTAATTCCGTCCAGAGCTGGCTATCGCGGCGTATCAATGCCCAGGTCTAATGGTGGCCGGTCATAATTTAATAACAGCAATCGCAGTTTGCCACGTACGATTAATTCTGCTAAAATAACTCTCGCTATCTCTCAGCACAACAATCGTCGGAATCGCGATTAGAGCTCTCAGTTACCCACGCTTACGGGGACGATTACGCGTGCAACTTATTTTTACGAATAGTAAAATGCGTCGGGTTTTCTAGCGTGCACGCGTGTCCACTCTCGACAATTTCTGTTACTGGGGGAGGATGTACCCTTCGAAAAAGCACCGGCGATCAATGGCGTTATTTATTTTATGACCTATGAAGGGGTTCGATTCTCTAGGGTGGAATCGCTGGGGTCGAGAGATTTTTTTAGTACCGGTCAATTGGCATTTAGCTTGTTGACTGGGGAAGACCAGTTATCTCGTCGTTGGAACGTGGGTAATTTCTTTATTGAGAATATTTTAAAATTTAATTGAATAAGAATAACACAAAACAGTTGGATAGAATTTTCACTGATTTTCAATGAAATAGCGAAAAAATTCCCTTTTTAACGAATTTCTATTTGAAAATTTAGATGAGAAAATAAGTGAAACAAAACTAAATTGTAGATACTAATTTTCAGTAAACTAGCGAGAAAATTCCCTTTTTAACAGATTAAAATTCCCATTTTACAGTAAAATTATTGAAACTGTTAAAAATTGTTAAAACCATTTCACAGATTAAGTGAGTTAATTAAGAGAATTAATTCCCTCCTCAATGTCACTGTGTAGCTTTACCATTAATATCGTTAGAAATGAATCATTCTTTCACAATTTCGACTGTTTTCTGTTATGCTGAAGATAGAAAGCATAAGTCAATGGTACAATCGAGCTTTTTGTACGTGAAATTAATAATAAAAGGGGTCCATCCAGGGAATGAAAAGGGCAGAGGATATAAAATGTCCGAATTCGCCATAATTCAATTTTTCCCATTTAGCAAGGATTCGCCTAAAGAAGCAGTGACACGTATAATCTATTATTTCCTTTATCATGGGGGAACTTTGTCGTAGAAACTTGACCCAAGGATCGCAATTCGACCGGGCGCCATTAAAGACGCCGGGAGCACATGTATTTGCCGGAGACGTGGAACTTCTGTGATACATGAAACAGCTTCTAACGCCCGTGACTTCTCATCTACCCATAAACTTGATCCAATAATTCACAAACTTTCGCCCCCTTTGCAGCTTCGCTCAAAAATACCCGTATTCCAGTCGTCCTCCCGCCTCGTAAACATAATCCTCGAGTATTCTCGACGAAGACGTCCCCGCATGGTCACGTTATATTTTAACATACTTGTTTCTCCCTTTTTCCCTTATTTTTACGCTGTTCAAAGCCATCTCATTTCAACGTCATTTTACAGGTCTCTTCTTGACGTCGGTAAAGAAATTTCGATGATTTTGGAATTACCTTTAAGAACGCTTTTCAAATATTGTTTATTTTCATCATCGCTAGATTCATCTTCTCAAACAATGTAAACTCCATTTACTTGTTTTTTTCTTATCAGGTATAGAAATGAATCCTTTCTGACTGGATTCACACAATTGATTCAAAACCACCGAGTTTCTATCACGATAGTACTCGCAAGCTGTCAGAAAAATAGCAAAAGACCATCAACAGTAATAGAAATTATTTCGATGATAGATCTGTCTTCGTTCTTTTTAAGTGAAACTTTAATTGCACCCAGAAGTGGAATAACATCGGAAATAATTCACCCAGTACACTAACTCCATCGAATGAAATTCGTTAAATTTTTTTTACTTACTAAGCACGTGCTTTGGTACCATTACAAAATTCGAAGAATACGAAAAAGTGTGTTTAATCATTTTGGCTTCAGAACGATCGATATACCTGTACATGTCCGGTGGCAAATTACACGATCCGACGTAGAATCGCCAATTCGTAGCGTGTAGCCGTTTTATCAGTTTACTTGGAACGAAGCTCCGTGTGTCCGTGTAGGTTTCTCGATTTACGACTGATCCTGGGCCCCAGTCAGAATTTCATTTGAAGAAGTCGCGTCGGCTATCCACTGGGAGTCGTGTGCGGAACTCGAGGGTTTCGCCGGTCGGCTCTCCTCGACTTCTCGCTAAATTTAAAGGACCTCCGTCGTTCTGACAAATTTTCCGCCTCGATCGTAAAAAATGATTTAGGGAGCGGCGAGCGTAACGCACAGCGGCGGCTGGATACGTGATAAAAATATATTACAGCTACGTAAAAGGTGGGAGGGAATCGTCTACTCGCGTTGCGAACGCTTTTATATCGGGATACCTATCCGATTTCCCTACGCGGCGAACACCGTCGTCCGCCTAAACTTTCCGCGCGTCAATCGAGATTAATGTCCCGGCCAAGCGACGCTATCCGTCTTCCGCCGGCTCGCAGAGAGGAGCCTTTGCATAATGTCTTGTTCCTGAGCGACGCCAGATTTCGCGAGCCTCGCTGCGCAGTCAATCTTTGTTCCTTTAACCCTTGAAATATTGCCCAACCTTCTCTCTCCCTCTCTCTCTCTCTCTCTGCTTGGGTCTGTGAACGCGCCGTGATCGTGAATGGTGAGGATGAAATTCCTTCTGGACGATGGAGGTAGCTCAGAGAGATCTTTCGTTTGTAGATCTTTTTGGATTTTCTTCCTCTTTTTGCCTTTAAACCCATTTTTGCCTTTTCCCCCATAATTCTGCCATTTTTCCTCATATTTTTACCATTTTTCCATCTTTTTCTCCTATTTATGCCTCTTTTCCATCTTTTTGCATTTTTTCCATCTTTCTGTCCTTTTTCTTTCTTTTCGGCTTCTTTCCCACTTTTCAGCTTCTTCCTCTATTGTTGCCTTCTTCCACCCTTTTCGCCTTTTTCCCCCTGTTTCTGCCATTTTTCCATCTTTCCCTCCTATTTATGCCTCTTTTCCACCTTTCTGCCTTTTTCCCCTCTTTTTGGCCTCTTTCCCACTTTTCAGCTTTTTCCTCTATTGTTGCCTTTTTTCCCTGCTTTTGGCCTCTTTCCCACTTTTCAGCTTTTTCCTCTATTGTTGCCTCTTTCCCACTTTTCAGCTTCATCCCCTACTTTTGCCTTTTTCCCTCTTTTTGCAAATTGGTTTCCCCAGTCGGAGAAAAGCGGGACGGTCCGGAATCTAGATTAGAATCCGAAGAGATTTGATTGATGTCGAATTTCTCTATAGAATGTAAGGTATTATTCTGAGTGTCCGGGTCTTATAGTATCCGTAGAGTGGATGGATATCGAAGGAACGTTATCATTTGAAATGGATGCTCGTGTTACGACTGTGTGTTTCATTGGCATACAAGGGGTCGCGAAATACAGAGATTACAACTGACTTAGACTGAAACAGAGCGTGGTCCAGAATTGAAGCGCCAACTGGGATGGAACTGAGAGAGAGTTTCAACTGAGATTGAAACTGTGAGGTAGGACTGATTGATAGCGTGCTGTCTGAGAAAATGTGCATAGTTTCCGGGCCTTTTTTCCTACACGGTATGATAAGTTGGATTAGGGTTTAGGAATCGAGGTAATACTACATACATATGTTCTACATGTCCAGCTACGGTACTTAATTGCAATTTGTCATGTGAATTAAGAATATTAAAAATTCTGCATAAATTTCCTAGAATAATCTGGTAGAAAAAGTTCTAAGAGAAACTTTTAATTTTTCTGCAACACGAAATGCGTTTACCTTGCGTTCTTCTGCAAAGTCACATTCACGACGTAGATCGTGCTTCAAATCTAACGTGCGAGAGTTTTGTTCATGACAAAGCTACATTTCACCCTAACTGTAATTTTAATCAACGATTACCCGAAGAGAACTACGTTTCATACTTACCTCGTTCGATCTCAGGTAATTTTTGCATAATTATTTCTCGCAAAGTATCGAAGGTACTTGAATAATTAATGCTCTACGTAGCACTATAGTGTGTAAATAATCGACAAGTAAAAATACGTTTCGATACTATGAATTTTGACAAATATGTGAGACAAGAATTCACATCCCCAACTTTCTTTGTTTCTTCAAGAAAAATTCGCTATCTAAAGAACCTCTGCTTAAGACTTCAAAAATTCGTCAATCTTTGCATTCGAAAACTCTTTTCACGCTCCTGAAACACGCCCAAAAAAAAAAAAAAAAAATTAAAAAATATGAAAGAAAGGAATGTCAAGTTTCTCAGATCTCTAGATCCGAATTTCTCCTTAAAATGATCTAGAAACTTCTGAGGGGCAGTGCACGCCACGAAAGGCGAACGAATTCTTCAGCAAGCCTCGGCAATCCAGGCCCGTTATCCAGGTAAAAGCAAGGTAACACGATAATCCAGGTATATTCGGATGTGTTGGTCGCTATCTGCATGCGCGATGGCACGAGCAACACCTAACTCCTCGAACCCACTTATCGTCCACGCAACTTACGACGCTCCCACTCGTTCGTGCAACAAGTATACCGACCGTAAAATCTGAACCATGGTCCGTGTCTCGTTATTTTACGTCTTGCCACCTCGATGGGAAGGCTTTAATCCGATATCTTTATCCCGACACGATCTACCTTCGTTCCGGCTGGCTCGCGTTAAATCCACTCGGTGGTATCGCGGTTTTAACCGTTTGATCGTTGCGCCCGATCGCCTCACTCTTTGCCCTTCCACTTCTTTTCTCCCGTCTGACCTTAATACCGATCGCGGAAAATAGGCCACTATCGGTGGTTCGATACTCGAACGACCTCGGGCAAAGTGGAAACGTGGCACGCGATCTACTACGCGACACATTTTACTGGCTCGTCTTCCTGAACGAGTTCACCCGGCGTTCGTGTTGTGTGCATGTGGGCACAGTGCTCTCTTTCACTCACTCACTCACTCATTCACTTATTCACTCACTTACCCACTCGTTAACTCTCTCAATAACTCACTTATTTCCTCGCTCACTTACTCACTTACTCTCTGAATCACTTACTCATTCACTCACTAAACCACTCACTAACTTACTTACCCACTCGTTAACTCACTTATTCACTCACTCACTTATCCACTCGTTAACTCTCTCAATAACTCACTTATTTCCTCGCTCACTCACTCACTTACTCTCTTAATCACTTACTCATTCACTTACTAAACCACTAACTAACTTACTTACCCACTCGTTAACTCACTTATTCACTCACTCACTTATCCACTCGTTAACTCTCTCAATAACTCACTTACTCCCTCGCTCGCTCACTCACTCACTCACTTACTCTCTGAATCACTTACTCATTCATTCACTAAACCACTCACTAACTTACTTACCCACTCGTTAACTCACTTATTCACTTACTGACTCACTCATTCACTCCCTGATTTATTCACTCACTCACTGACTCACCCTCTTACTGGCTAACTCTTTCACTAACTCACTCTCTCTCTGTCTGTGCGGACGTGCTTGTGCGCGAATAGTTATACGAACGTGTACTGCTTGCATGTGAAATGACCCGCGGAAAGTTGGGAAAGGGATAACGATGGAAGTTCGGAAAATTACAGTTGGAATACCAAACTTCCACTGCACCGAATGATTCGGTTAATATTATCTTTCAAACGTGATTGTGTTATCTTGCTTCATTTTATTAACCAGTGCTTGACCTGTTTTTCTTATACACTGAAAAGTTTGTTTTGCCAAATGAGTTTGTTTCTTTGGAATAATTACAAGAATAATCAACGTCTATAATGTTTCCACTGATAATTTGATAATTTCCAACAGTGTCTCCCAAAGTGACTTCCACAAAAATGACAAAATAAGTTTGTAAACCTTATCAGAAATCCCTCAGAATCTCCCACAATTTTCCATTTTCCTATGTAATCGCGGCAACACAATTTCCAACGAATCTAAACACGTTCCCCCAACAAAGCGAAAGCACAAAGAAGAATATCGTCTCGTCATCTTCCAGCTTATCCACGAAACGCAGTTATCGTCTCATTCAACAAGTATCTTCCCCGAATCAACGGTACCTTTCCCGTGATCCCTCTTTAACCGCGGCGTATTCAAAAAGAAGAAAACGTACACGTATTCCAGCTGGTAGGGTATTAAGCGATCCAGAGCGTATATCGCGTTACAGCCTGAGATAAGCTCTTATACAGTTCGCTTCCGTGATGCGTTCCCTGTCATGCCTTACACCGGGTAGGTCTTCTTCCAAGGGCATTTATTAGGGGTGAAAAAGGAAAACGGGATTCTCCGATCCATCGGGGCGGGGTTGGTCTCGTTCGTATTCTGGGAAAGTGGAGCAGCGTGTGTTTGGAATCGGGGACGATGGCGCGTTGCTATCAGCAGCCGCGGAAAATATCTCGGGGTACAAGAACGCGCGCGCGGTTTCGGATAAGAAAGGAACGGTTTTAAAGAAAAGAATTACTGATAAGCGGTAAGAATGGCTAAATGACGCGCACACTCAACCAGATATAAACGCTCAGGAATTCTTTGTCGCGGCAGCCCGGCAGATAACGCCTAACCCCTACTAAATTCCGCTTCTTTGCCACCTCTAGGCACGCGGTGCACAAGAATTTATTCGTGCATGTCTCGCCGTTTCCCGGCAATCTTGTGTATCGGCGATGTTAATTAGGAGATTGCTTCGCCTACGGCTCGCTGCATTGTCACGCTGTCTAATTAATCTTCGAAGAATTGTTTCGGGGTTCTGGATTTGTCGCTGTTTACCCCTTTCGCTGTTTTCTCTGCTTTATCTTTTCCTGTTTTTCTGGAGACGGCGATGGTTTTACTTTGGAAGTGACTTGTGCTTTTCGCCATTTTTACTGTGCAACTGAGTTCCTTTCTTTCGCGATTTTTAGCTTGGAATCGAGTTCCTTCTTTTCGCCATTTTTACTGCGGAATTGAGTTCCTTTCTTTCGCCATTGTTACTTTGGAATTCACTTCCTTTCTTTCGCCATTTTTACTTAAGAGTTGACTTCTCTTTTCGCCACTATCTCAGATATTTGAGTATGGAAAAGTCGAAGAAAAATATAGCGACAATCTCCTACGTTTAAAACAAAATTTCGAAGCCTACAGAATCGAAACGAGTCGATGTGGCAAATTTTCAGGCCTACGAATCCCCGCATCGTGCCGCAACAGAGGCGAGCAGGAATCGGGCGTTTATTCGATTTTGAGTTACGAGGCACGGGGCTCGCCGGAAAAATCTGGCCCATCGATTGCCGACAGAATGAATTACCGTGTAGCACGTTGTTTCGTGATAAATAGCCAAAGGTGTTACCGTTTCCGTTCGTTTCCCCGCGATAGGAAACCATTGTGCCCATTGACGATTATTGTCGGTCTATCGAAGAAACAAATGCCTTTGAATTATTGCGCGGTAATCTCGCGGCTTTAAACGAGTTCCACCTCTTCGTTCCCTCGTCTCCTCGGATAAAAGAGATACCGCTCGCCTCGAACCACGATAAATTTCTTAAAGGGGTTATAAATTTATTTCTCACCGTTTCCACCCCGAACGGTATGTTGTAATTTGAGGAACGATTTGTTATTTAGCGGAAAGCTTCACGCTTTGATATTTTGAAAATATACTTCGATCCTTCGAACAAATTTATATCTCCACTGATTTTCTATGAGATCTTTCCAAAGAACGATTCATTCCTTCGAACAGTAAGGGAAGAATAAGA
>NW_017100231.1:2291870-2296118 GCF_001263275.1 Habropoda laboriosa | reverse complement strand
TACCCTTAAAAAAAAAAAAAAACACGTCGAATGGAAAGGAAATTGAAAATCTTCCGGATATTCGCACGTGGCAGCGAACAAAAGCTGCTCGACTTAACGTAGGACCAACGGGATAATTCTTAGTTACTCTCGAATCCCTCCTCAAACAGAAGCAACAAATGAAAAATGAAAGTTTATCCGGGTCAACGAGGAACCGACCGCGGATTCGCGGGGACTCCCGCCGAGGATCATCGATTGGTCGAAAAGTTTCTGCACCGTAGGAAGACCACTTTCCTAACTCACCGATGCTGAATTAATAGTCAGTCACTCGGCCGATTTCTTTTGTTGATTGTTCTTGCCTCCATGCGCGCGCATTTTCTTTACGTCTCTGCATTCCAAACTTTCCACCATTTTCTCACCCTCTGTACTCCTGGTGCCATTCTTCCACTCTCTTTTGCACCGTCGTACAATCGATTTTTCACCTGAAAAATCTCCTCGTTCTTTCTGGCACACACATACACACAGACGTGTACGAGGCTCTTTAATAAATTCCTCGTTCCTGAAGAACGTCTTTTTTTTTTCCCCGAACGAAGTAATTGCCGAGTATCTGGACATCGAACTGTATTTCACGTATCTCACTTTGCTCACAGTTCCCCCGGTGAAATTTTCGCGTGTCGGCAAATTTGACAATTTCCCAGGATCAGCGTTTTGCAATTAACGACCGAGCACGTGCGCCAGCTTTCACCGTTGCTCCTAGTTACTATCCTGAGTTCGTTAATTCGTCGTTTGTAACGTGATCTCTTCTGTTCCGGAATAGACCGGAATAGGAAGAGACCGGCTGTGTTCAACGAAGATTTCGCCACCGCTAATACGCGCATTCCGCGAAATGCTGTTTGTTAAGCGGAACGACTTTAACGTTGGCCGAGCTTCATGATACCAAATGGACTCTGATATTTTTCGAGCGTACACGAAAAGGAGCTCGTGAAAGTTTCTCGGTTTTCTTCGAAATTTTTTCGCCGCGGTAGCAAATGAAAGGCTGTTCAGCTTCGTGATTTGGGTAGACATTGGATGATATTTCAGGCTATCGATGAAATAGTGAAATTATTTGAGTAACATTATTGCAACGATTTATTTTAATTGACTTGTGGAATAAATTATTTATTATTCCACGACCATCGAAATTTTTGTCATTTAGTGGTGTTAGGTCTAATTATTAGAGAAATTTATTTTAAATGTAAAAAGTGCTTTGACACTAAAATTTGAGAATTTGAAGAAGTGGAGCTGACCACTTTGGTCCACGAACAGCTTATTTCGCTGTATACAAAGTTATTTGTGCTAAAATTCATCCAAAATCGAGAATTCGATAGCTTAATTTAATTTCTATAAATTCTTCTTCGATATCAGTGATTTCGCTGTATACGAGATAATTTACGCTAAAATTCACCAAAAATTATTAAATTACGATAGTCTCGTTTAATTTCCATAAATTCTTCGATATCAGAAGAATCTTCGCCCTCGTTTCTCCCCAGAATAATTACCGAACTCCGACAATCCCGTTTACGAATGTTCCCTGTCTAGCTTTAACTCGTCGTCCTCGTTAAGCTTCGAGACCAGCTGAGATAAACAGGAGTCGCGTAAAAAGTGTGAACAAGCAGAGTGGCTTGAAGGCTTAAAGGCGACAGAGTTTGCTAAAATTGCAACTGGGCCAGGACACGATAGCTTAAAGCCATCGTCCGATAATCACGAGGCACGACCAGCAAATTTGCACCTCAGTGTTGCTTCTTGCGGCTATACATTGCGGTTCAATAGCGGTGCTCTCCGATGCTCGATAGCGGCTTGCTAGATAACAGATGGCCGTGAACCTTGTTGCGCCAGGTTGTATCTTACTCTGTGCTAGACAGGGGACAAAGAGGCGGGTGCGTTTATCGTTGCTTCCGGGGACTCTTCGAGGGATTTTCAGATTATCTCTTGCGCTGACATTGCGCAAAATGTGAAGCTTTTTTGTCGTCCAATCGAACCTCGTTTAATTTTCGGTGTCGAAGAATGAAGTCTGTTTTTGTGTATGTAATTTGAGAAGTGAAAGTTGGTATTGCAGAATTTTTGCAAATTATTTTCGACACTTTGGAGTATTGGAGAATTTTTGCAATTATTTTCCACACTTTGGAGAAATTGGAGAATCTTTTGCAAATTATTTTCGACACTTTGGAGTGATTGGAGAATTTTTGCAAATTATTTTCGACACTTTGGAGTGATTGGAGAATTTTTGCAATTATTTTCCACACTTTGGAGAAATTTGAGAATCTTTTGCAAATTATTTTCGACACTTTGGAGTGATTGGAGAATTTTTGCAAATTATTTTCGACACTTTGGAGTGATTGGAGAATTTTTGCAAATTATTTTCGACACTTTGGAGTGATTGGAGAATTTTTGCAAATTATTTTCGACACTTTGGAGTGATTGGAGAATTTTTGCAAATTATTTTCGACACTTTGGAATCATTGTAGAATTTTTGCAAATTATTTTCGACACTTTGGAGAAATTGTAGAATTTTTGCAAATTATTTTCGACACTTTGGAGAAATTGTAGAATTTTTGCAAATTATTTTCGACACTTTGGAGAAATTGTAGAATTTTTGCAAATTATTTTCGACACTTTGGAGAAATTGTAGAATTTTTGCAAATTATTTTCGACACTTTGGAATCATTGGAGAATTTTTGCAAATTATTTCTGACACGTTGGAATAATTCGACAATGTTCGCAGGATATGAAATATTCAAACAAACGAGTCTAAATGAACGTCAGAGTTTGAACTATTGATTAAAATACTTGACGGCGAATTTTTGGTTTAAAGAGAAAAGTGAAGAAGTGAAAAAGTGACGTCTCTGAAATTGGTTGCATAAAGCTGTTTTAATTCAGATAGAAGAAGTGAGGTTTTGTGATTTAAACGAGCACGCACTATCAATGGTAATTTAATTCGAAACAGCTGACAGATAGTCGGAGATGTTGAATGTTTCGCGGAATGAACGAGAGCGACGAGTGAAATATTAGCAAGATCGTGAAAATTTCACCATAGAGAAATTGCGAGGCGTAAAAAATAATGGACAAAAACCAGGAGAGGAAAGTTCATGGAAGTTCAAACAAGTTCATTTGAAATTAACTAGCTTCAGCCACTAATTATAATGGTTCCCGTAACGCAGTGCTTCGGTTCTGAAACTTTTTGACTCCCCCCGGGATCCCTGATATCGTTTGTATTAAACTTTCCGACGCAAAAAATTGCAAATTATCGCAAGATCATTTATGTAATATTAAAAGTGTGCATAATATAGCCGCGTCGAGAGTCTGATGGAATATTCATGGACAATCAAATGCACTTGCGAATGCATGTTCCCTAATGAAGCAGAAACGAGAGATAACGATATTGCTGTTTCATTAGCGAATGTATGCAGAATGTTTCATTTTAAATAATATCCGTCGTAACTGAAAAATTTCATTGTGCCGTCAATTACTCATTTGCTACGATATTTTCTCTCCAACTCTGTATTGAAAGTTAATCTTTAATTAGAGACGACCGTCTTTAAGATCTTAGCACAAATTTAGCAAATTTTATTTATCGAATCACTTGGCAAACTTGGCAAATTTTTTTATCAAATCACTGCGTTGCGAAAGTAAATCTAACACAACTATTTTATTTAATTATTCGTATTTATTTGTTAAGGATTTTTGAAATATCTCGTAGAAAAACTATGCGTGCATAATTTTACATAAAAATTTGAGAATTTTTCTTATGGAAACTGAGAGTTGTGTTAGTGAAATAAATATTCAAAGTCGTCTATGAGTGAATTTCGATAGGATTTTTGGATAAGAATACTGAAATATAACGGTGTCTATATTTTCTATTCCCAGCATCGTCACAAATACAATCATAAATTCTCGATCTATCAAAACACTGTTCTTCGATCTTTCCTTCCATCGAAATTTAAATCGAAGTGTATCATTATAGATAAGAATGTTAAAATATAAAACTACATTTTCCATTCGCAACATAGTCACAAATATATCATAAATTCTACAATAGATCTATCAAGACCCCCTTCTTCGATCGTTCGCTCCATCGGGATTTAAATCGAACGATAATCGAGAACGCGCGAAAGGAGAACTGGAGGATCCCCATTGTGGCGCCAAGATCATTGGCATCGCCGGCAATCCAGACTAATTTAGCAGCGAACGGGGACACTTTCATTCACCGTGTATAGCTCCGCATGAATCGTC
>NW_017100231.1:2289155-2291784 GCF_001263275.1 Habropoda laboriosa | reverse complement strand
TCGAGCCCCGAACAACCAGTGTTGCGAGGGTTGCGTAAAAGGTGTCGGGGGATGAGAGTGGTGCCGCGTAGAAAAAGGGCTTCTACTCCAAAGAACGCGATACATAACTTACGAACACATTCCTCTACACCGCCAACGTGTACCCTCTATAGCCGCATTATAATGCGTACGTATACAGTCTCTATCAAAAGTTCCGGTCCACTGTGTGCACTGCAAGTTTCTGTGTCGGTGAGAATTGTGTTCTTTTTTCGCTAATTATTATCGAACATATTTGAATACACTTCAAAATACCGTAAAACTTGCAAAAAAAAAAGGATCACATGTGTATTTTTCATAGAATTGTTTAGTTATTGATTAATATGCACTTCTTGTGTGGTATATTTTAACCCCTTAACCCTTTCACGACGGCGGAACTAGCCATTAGTACGCCACTAACGAACGGGTCGTCGTGCCATTAATGCATACCATACACATTAAGAGTGTCTCGCGTTTTTTCAAATTTTAGAGGATTTCGTTGGAACAATAGAGGACTTGAGGATGTATTAAATAAAGGGAATGCTGTTGAGACCTTGTTCTGTATTTTAAAATAAATCTTCTCTTTGAGTTTTGAGGCGACGCGCTTAGTGGATGCCGGATATAACCGGCGCTGGCCAGTGTGAAGCATTTAGTGGGTGCCGGATATAACCGGCGCTAGTTGCGAAAGGGTTAACTTGCTGTGCTAACCACTATCAATTTTATTTTTCTTTGATTATTTTCTAGGTGCCTAGAAATAACTTTCCCATTTATTTACAATGCTGTGACTTCAATTTTTACGATAGAATTGAAAGAATAGCTCCATATGAGAAGTGAAAGAAAATAATTAAACAAAATTGCACTTTTTCGTTAAAACATTAAGGATCTTCCTACCGTAACGAGTTGAAAAAATCAATTCTTTTTTTTGCATTTTCTTATAGTTCAACATCTCGACAATATGTCCACGAAGTTTGAAAGCTTAATTCTCATAATTGACAGAGGTACATGTCCTCGAAAAAAGCGGAGCGGTCTTATGTGAGCAGATAGAAATTCGAAATTTATAATATAGCATAGTATTGTACTTTCCTTGCAAATGAACGTGCACAAATTACTATTGTTTACGATAGAATTCTACAGAATGATAAACTCTAAAAAATGCATACACCGAAAAACTTTGAAGACAATGATTTTCGGCAAGATTCTCTTGCTTCAATTTTTTCCTAATTATGCAAAAAAAAATTGGAGATACTTCGTAGTTAGTAGACCACCCTGTATACGTGTCACCTCCGCGACGCCAATGAACCAACCCTTTTAAGCTCGGCCCCTGTGCGCCTCGTGCGCGTTTAGATAACAACCGCGGCGCGCTTATACACGTTTCGTAAGTACGGTTTCGCGTACACGTAAATACAGTTCCATCTAACCTCACCCTGGTCCCTTGTCATCGAGTACTTTGGATTTCGACCATGCAGCTGTACCCACCTTCGGAACACGCGCTCTTTCCTCCATTATGCGTTTCTTCCACCGCCACCGATGCATTTCGACCATTCTTTCTCTCCTTCCTTTCTCCATCCTTGTTACATGTGAAAGCCACAAGCGGATTGAAACGACTGTGAGAAGAAGCTGGAGAATACAGACGTTCCGTTCACTTACGAGTTACGTTTCAACCAACGAGAAATAAAATTCCAACGAAATTCCGTGTAATATAGTAAAATTTGAATTTCCCGCCAGGCGATAATTTGAACAAACGGCTCGATTCTTGGATATAGAATCTCGCCGGACGTTGAAATCAGAGGAGAATGCGTTCTTCGATTGGAAGTTTCGTCGTTTCTAGGCAAATTACGTCTGTGAAATTACAATCGACGCACAGGCGAAATAACGTCCGATCTCGCTTCTTCTTTCTTTTCGCCTGCAACGGAACTGACGGAAAATTTGAATTTCGCGCCACTTATAAGACTCAGTCAAGTTTGAATTAACGACTCGATTTTCAGAGTGAAATCTCGCCGAACGTTGAAATCAGAGGAGAATACATCCTTCGATTGGAAGTTTCGTCGTTTCTAGGCAAATTACATCTGTGAAATTACAATCGACGCACAGGCGAAATAACGTCCGATCTCGCTTTTTCTTTTTTCCGCCTGCGACAAAATTGATGGACTGCCTTTCCATTCATCCCGGCCGAACGATAAACTGCCGTAAATCAATCTTCCTTTTATCGTCAGCTTTCGTTCATTTTCCTCTGTGTATCGATTTACGCGCAGTCGGTGCTCGATTGACCCCGTATTCTCTTTTGTTGCGTCTATCTGCCCTCCCCTTTGTGCCGCGTGACTATTTCAACCGGGTTGCCATGCTCGCGCGACGGCTAATAACCTGCAGTTCCAGGCTCGCTTTTGCAACTGTCAGTTTCAGGTTTGTCAAAAAGTTCCTTTGTTGTATGTACGTAAGTTTTGTACGGTTGCCTGTAATCTGTTACTATCGCGCTGTTGGATATGTAACAATTTATCTTGAGAATTTGTCACATGTTACTTTTGTCTTTCTTTTTTTTTTTGTAAAAACATTTTTTTTTTTTTTTTTTTTTTTTTTTGGGGGTTTTTTTTTTTCTCTTTTTTTTTTTTTGGTTTCT
>NW_017100231.1:2284924-2289025 GCF_001263275.1 Habropoda laboriosa | reverse complement strand
AGTTCTGTGGTTTCTTTGAAAAAATTTTTCGGCAAAATTTGCTTAATTTTCTTTGGAGGTAATTAACACTTTACCGACCGGTAACGGTTGAACTTCCGACCGCTCACTCGGCCACAGATACATCGCTGACACCGGCTCTGTTTAGACTCTACGCGTTCGCGCCGGATCATATGCGCTTTTTCTTGTACCTACAGAAATGTTAAATCAAACTTTGACCGATTAATAGGCTATCGGTCAAAAAGCATCGGCGGTAAAAAAGCGATTAATAGGCTACCGGTCGGTAAGCGTTGGCGGCAAAAAGCCGATTAATAGGCTACCGGTCGGTAAAGTGTTAATATCAAATTTAAAGAAGTTTTGCTGTTTTCTTTAAACAAACTTTTGGCAAAATTTGTATAATTTTCTTGGCAGAAAACGTGTTGAAAATTGTCACTTTTGGGAAGTAACGAGAAATTAGATTGTTCGTTGTCGAGATTTGTGATTAATTTAAAATTCAACGTCTGCTACTCCAACAGGTGGTACAGACATAATAGGGTGGACAAGGATTTCGCAAATTACGTAAACAGGCTTGAACAAAGAAGGTATTCAAGAAACTTCCGAGTAAAGAAATTTCAAATTGGGATGATTGACTTAAGTTAAAGAGCTTAGCGGAATTTATAATTCCCCTGCCAAACTTTACCTCTAAACTCTTACTCTAAACTTCCCCCGTTCGTCGTTTAAGACTCTTCTCCTTCCCTTGCACACAGCCACCTGCATTTCTACATGCATATTTAAAATCTTGATTTTCCAAGTACCCTAGTGACACTTTAACCGGCAACTCTTTCGCTTCCGCAGTAATCAAAACACACTTCCTCAATTACCTCATCTATTAACACTTTGATTATCCAAGTAGCTTTCTGGTGTGGACCGAATGACACTTAATTTGCGAAACAACCTTCTGTACATTGCTGAACAGTATGATTAACGAATAAAAATTGAGAAACAGCTTGACTTTATACTGTTTATATTATACATATTAAGGATAAGTGAAATTATTAATCATGTGAAAGTTACAACTTCCTTTTGAGGAGGTTTCACACCACCCTGAGGCTTCTAAAAATTGGCAAAAGTTTGGGAATTTTTTTCGTAGGTAACTTTTCAATGAAAAGTTTCAATTTTTTGAGGGGATGTAAGTACAGCTTTCAGCTTTTCTTTCCAATTTTTGAAAAGTGAAAATGATACTAATTGAAGGAGTTATCGCGAAACTTTCGCAATGTAGCGATCGATTTTTTCGGTATGGCGATTATTTCATTTTTGAGAAATTTTTAGAGTTGATTTTTTTGTTGGTGAAAAAAGGTTTTTCCTCTTCAAACTACCACGATTTCTGTAATAATCATAATTTTTGCTATTAAAAAGAGAACCTTCGATATGATGTTTCTTCTTAACGATCGAATTCTGCAATTCTTCGTTATACATTCGCGAAGATCTCTTGATAACAACTTCTATCCACAATAATTCACCAGATTTCTCACAAATTCCACAGACCACAAGTAACCAACCTAACTTCGATCGTGAAGGGATCCAAGATCATTTTTACAGATTTGACTGTTCCAGCATCAAAAACTTCATATTAAAAAAAAAACTACTTACATTCATCTTTTAAAACACACCAAATTAAAGTACCTTAAATTCTCTTGAAATTACTACACACTCATCTTCTCCAGTGTGCTTACAATTCACCTTAACAGCCCATTCAACTTCTTTCGCGACATTCACCACGCTGTGTGTCGCCGAACGAGAGAGGAATGAAGGATGAAATCGTGTACCATTGTATACATCTCCGAAACGGCGTGAACAAAATTGCACGAACCGTTCTAAACGATTTCACGCGGGACATAAATGAAGCGTCGAGTCGAGTCGGACCACCGTCGTCCAGTGATACGCCTTAAATCTAAATTAAAAGCGTCCCCGCGGTATGTTTCGCGACCAGGTGGGCAAACTTTTTAATCATCTCGGCCTTCAGAGAGCGTGGCAAGTTTCGTCGAAGTTTCACGGCGGAGAAATTAGTTCGGCCTGATTAAAGCTGCACGCGTTTTACGGCGCGAAATTAAAAGCCCGCCGGTGAAAAATGTACAGCCAGCGTTAATTACCGTTCGTTCGTTGCGGCTGTATAGCCGGGTTGTTGTTGTTGTATCAGGAATTTAATAATGCTCTGTGGTGACAGCGGCACCGTGCAAAAATCGTGGTCGACACGTTTATGTGTGTGTGAGTTAGGTGGGCAGGAGACCGCGAACAACCGATATCGATCGAGCCATAAAGCTGTCCAGCTGGGTGATTTAATGGTGAACCATCCGTCTTGGCTGTTTCAGTGTCACGCGTACGCGGGGATTGCCACCGCTTTAGACGACGAGGAATCTTCGAGTCAGCGATCAGGAGCGACACATTGATGCACCGGCGATCGATCTACGGACCAAGAGACGAGGCACCGACGCGCCGCCAAGGAAATCACCGTAGACGTGAGTAGATCTGTTCTTAAAGATCGTTCGAGATCGTATTTTGTTCTTTGCTCGACGAAGATACGGCGAGAATTCAAGTTGAAACTTATCGTGAGTCAAGTTGAAACTTAAAGTAGATCATGAGTCAAGTTGAAATTTAAGATAGATCACGATTCAAGTTGGAACTTAAGGTAGATCACGAGCCAAGTTGAAACTTAAAGTAGATCACGAGCCAAGTTGAAACGTAAGGTACATCATGGATCAAGTTGAAATTTAAGATAGATCACGATTCAAGTTGGAACTTAAGGTAGATCATGAGTCAAGTTGAAACTTAAGGTAGATCACGATTCAAGTTGGAACTTAGGGTAGATGATAAGTCAAGTTGGAGCTGATGGTAGATCACGATTCAAGTTGGAACTTAAGGTAGATCACGATTCAAGTTGGAACTTAAGGTAGATCACGAGTCAAGTTGAAACTTAAAGTAGATCACGTGTCAAGATGAAACTTAAGGTACATCACGTGTCAAGTTGAAACTTAAGGTAGATCACGATTCAAGTTGGAACTTAAGGTAGATCACGAGTCGAGTTGAAGCTTAAGGTAGATCACGTGAAAACTTAAAGCGGCCGCGAAATACCGTGAACAGCGTGACGTGATTATAACGAGCCACTCAGAAGTCAAAATGATTAATTCCACTTTTTGAAATTCTTCCAATTTCAATATTGAAGCACAAGCTTAGTGTTTAACTCTTTGCAAATAAAAAAGTTTTCCTTATAAATGCGATTTGATGGAGTTAGTCACTTTGGCTTCTCAGTGGCTCATGTTTCCAAAAAATTTGAAACAATGGAAATACTTTTCGAATGTCACGTAATACCACCTGATAGTAATCTTCTACCCTTACATTCAACTTCTGTGCTTGGTTAACCATTTTATCAGGTGTTAACCGCGAAACGCTGTTCACAATCAACGACGGAGAGTCTATTTTTTTAAACTTTCTCGATGCAAGACGATACGAAGCAGTTATCGGTTGACAGAATAATTCATGCACAGTACTACAATTAAAGCAAAATTTGCCTGACTGGAGTATAGTCACGTCATCTCAATCTTATCGACTAAATTTCACGCTTCAGCAGTGTCGATCATAGTCGATCGTTCTAAAAGGGTTAAACATTGATACGCGGAAAGATCGGTTTTGTTCCTCGATGAGATGACTAGTTAACGAAGGTGCGGTACTTCGGTACGTTCTTATATATTTCAGGAAGTTTGTAATCCTTGTCAAGTGTCAAGTCTGAATTATCCGGAATTTCTGTCAAACGTCAAGAGTTTCCTACTGTATAAATGATGCAAACACGAGTTAACCTCATCGAAACGTGATATCAATTTGAAGTACGTCAAAACGAGAGACGTGATAAATTAGACTACCATCCAGCCGGTAATTCGAGTGTTCTTATTTTTTTTTTTCTTTTCTTTTCCCACCGAAGTCTAATCTGGGAAACGATGGAAATGACCCCTGCTAAATTAACGACTCCATTTAGCGGCAATTAACGCAGCTCTACCATATTTAATTCGGAATGAACCTAATAAACCATTCTGCTAATTCGTTCCCTCAACAAGGATACGATCCTTCAAGTAA
>NW_017100231.1:2279767-2284897 GCF_001263275.1 Habropoda laboriosa | reverse complement strand
AACGCTTCGAAGAATTTTCCACGTACACCACCGCTCATAAATATTTCCAATGTCCTTTCTATTCGATAAATTTATCTTCGAATCTCCTATGGAGCAAGTCGCCGATTTATCTTAACACATTGCCGACCATTTTCTGCCGTATCGTTCACAAAAAATGATATTTCATTCTCGTATGCTGTGCCGAGATACTTTTTTCCGTAATATTGTTCAGTACAATCGATGATTTAACGTTATTTATTTTCCTAAAAAAAGATAGCTCTTTACCAATTTTTCTAGAACAACCATTTCTTATCCTATCATTCCCAAAAAAATGATATTTCCTTCTCGTATGCTGTTCTGAGATACTTGTTTCCATAATATTGTTCAGTATAATCGATCAATCTTTCAACATTATTAAAAAAAAAAAATAATTCTCTACGAATTTTCTTAGAACAGCCATTTCTTATCCTATCATTCCCAAAAAAATGATATTTCATTCTCGTATATTGTTCTGAGATACTTTTTTCCATGATAGTGTTCAGTATAATCGATCGATCATTCTCCTAAAAAAAAAAATACATTTTACTTATCTACCAATTTTCCTAGAAACGTTTTCACCAGTCTCAAACATCCACTCGACTGCAGTTTGTTCGATTGCTAATTCTAGTTAAAAAAAAAAAGAAGAGTTCATCCACTAAATTTTGACACTTGGTTGAACGAGGAAATTTTTACACCTCGGTTACAGCTGTTACGATAACGGCGAACAAGCAACACGAGTCGTAGATTGTTTAGTATATACCCAGACTACTCCTGCAGCAAAATGACTGCGCGAGGGAAGAGAAAAAGAAGTGGACTGTTAAGGGTTGATTACATTACCAGGGATACACACGTGGCTGCGGTACGACCAAAATTACTGGCCAAGCTGCGGTACACCGCGGCGCATTCTCGTTCGCGCTCACGTTCGGATTCATAACCGTGCGCCACGGTTTCAGCGCGAAATGGACCCTGTGTAACGAATGGCAGAATTACCGGAAAGTAGAATTATATTGGGGCTATCTGGAGCCCTTCGTCCCGGGGGAACGATACTGGTGTTTTTAGCGAGAATCGATACGTACCGTCGCTTGGACGAGCTGGGACGCGGTTTAAATTTACAACGGAAGAATGGTACCTGCTTGGTCAAACAGTGTCTTATTGGGTACATTCTTAGACGTAATTTAATGTCGATTAGAATAATTTTTTGAGGCTTGAAGAGTTGTAAGGATCATCTGATTGTTGATGAGAGTGTCAACATTGTGTTTCGATGAAAATTAGAATTTTTAAAATTTCATTTTATTCTTGCAATTTTTGCGACATTTTTTGCGAATTTTTCTGGGACCAACTTATAACATACAATGTATGTATCAGTTGCGAATTTATTGTTTTCTGAAAAGGGGTTGATATCGCTTCTTGCGTGAATCATTTCTAATTGAATATCGATTAGAATAATTTTTAAATAATTTTTGGAGCTCGAGGGGTTGAAAGGATCACTTAATTGTTGTTAAAAGTGTCTATATTGGTATTTCAATGAAAATCAGAATTTTGAAAATTTCTTAAAATTTTAAATAATCCATTTGAGACCAATTCATAAAATAAATATATCAATGTCAATCTTATAGTACTCTGAAAAAGGGTTAATATCGTTTCCTTTACTATGAGATTTCAATGTGGAGTACATATTTGGTCAAAATAATGGTCCCTCCATGCTACACTTGTTGAATTCTACAAAAAATTCGATTTCCCTCCAAAAAAGAAAGTGTTCGTTACTCCCGGCAAAATTACCCGAACGTTAAACGTCAAAACACTGAAAAGGCAGTTTCTAATCAACCCCATTCACCAGCGCAAAAGCTACACACCTCGGTAAGTGGAATACCTTTACCAAATCCACGGAAAACACGATTTGTATTGGAATTAATCCGGTACCGCTGCAACCAACATCGGTAACATCAGATGGCTCGTATGTATAGACTGAGAAGGCCGCGCACCACCAGCGGCGAAAGGACGCGCGCGATTGCACACGCGGGGCGGCGTGTGATTGCGAGAGAAGAGTAACGCGCGTGTGTCACTCACGACTTGTGACACGACGAGTGGGCCACGTGCGCGTTTATTTTGCCGTTATGTTGATTATAATCCGCTGGTGTGTATCGGCACCGTGTACGCGCGTATGACCGATAACGCATCAGCTCGTCCCAAAGGCCCACGTGTGTGTACCATTGGCCATTTATTCAATCGCAATTCCGTAAATTCCGCTTACAACGAGTCCTCTGGCGCTGCTGCCGCTACCGTGTAATATTCCGTCGATTCTGTTACGAGGGGCGCAAAGGATGCGGTTAACAACGTGCTCACACACACGCGCGCGCGCGCGTCCAGCTAAAGTAAAGTTGGTCATCAGTGGAAATTGGATGCATCGAACAGAGGGCACCGACGCGGCCACAATGACGTAGGGAGAGACCGTCGATGTTATTTACAGACTTGGCTGGCTAGATTCTCGATATGTTCTGCCCGTTGTGCAGAATGTATAGCCGGTGGAAGAAATATAGCGAGGTCGCGAGATTGGTTCGGGCTTCAAAGTTTACCTGTTGGAGAGAGGGAATCGACGGAAGCCCAAGGAAGGGCTCGAAATCTCTGTGTGCTTTGGTTAACTTGGATTTAACGAAATACTGCGTGTCAACCACGAGTGACACTGTTCGCGATATTTCTTCCATTGACTATACCTTGAGTAACTTTAATAACTGTGCTTATATTTCTTCCATCGACTATACGTTGAGTAACTTTTATATCAGTGGTTATATTTTTTCCATCAACTATACGTTGAGTAACTTTAATAACTGTGCTTATATTTCTTCTACAGGCTATACATTGGGTAACTTTAATATCAGTGGTTATATTTCTTTCATCGACTATACGTTGAGTAACTTTAATAACTGTGCTTATATTTCTTCCATCGACTATACGTTGAGTAACTTTTATATCAGTGGTTATATTTCTTCCATCGACTATACGTTGAGTAACTTTAATAACTGTGCTTATATTTCTTCTACAGGCTATACATTGAATAACTTTAATATCACTGATTATATTTCTTCCATCGACTATACGTTGAGTAACTTTAACCCCTTAACCTATGATTTCTTTTCTAACTATGCATATAAGCGTCAGCCATTTAATGTTTTAGTACTGTACCAGGTAACAAAAGCTAATCTGTTACAGATTAATTACATTTAGGAATCCTTAATTTTAGAATTTAAAACGAAAGTTAGGATTGCAATCAATTTTTCTCACTAATGTAACTATTTTCGTCACATCTTGACCAGAATCTCTGCCACGAGTCTGACACGTTGTTGTAGGTTAAAGGGTTAATTAACTGGTTACATTTCTTCCATCGACTATACATTGGGTAACTTTAATATTGTACAGTTCTCACTTTGCCATACTGTCATCTTCGTTCGCAGTGAAGACAAAAACATCGTAAAATTAAAGTCGTAACTTATCTTGTTTAAAATGAATTATAATACATGGTACACATTTTTCTCTTTGCTGTAGACAGTGCGTCAAAGTAAAAATTCCACAGTATCCAAACATTAAAACTACTCACCGTATCTACCGAAACATCGTCAAAACGCAAATCCTGAAAAAAAGTATACTCCCGATTAATCAAACTATTCAAACATAAACGAGCGCGATCCTTCGATGCATAATATCCCGTGCACTTTTACAGTACGCAACATTCCCATTTCGCCCGTCAAAAGGGCACAACACACGAGCACACTGATCAATTACCCGGAAAAGGGTGAAAAGATCGAGAAATCAAGAAAATAAAAAAAAAAACGCGAGAGAGTGGTAGGATAGAAGAGGCGCGCAACGGCACGTTGATCACGAAATAGAGGAACGTATCAGGGACTGAAAAGGAACATCCGGTGACCCTGTTTCAGGCCTCTTTCATACGCACCAGCGTGACTGAAGCGAAACTGGAATACACCCTCGCAGAAAATACGTCACTGGGTAAATGGGTCCCGAGCTTTCCCTTGAAAAACGTACGACTACGCGGGACCGACATATTATGGCCGGCTGATGGAGCCAGCTAATCGCGGTTATTCTCTGCTGGTGCAGTACGTATCGACTTTGTAGACGGCCCGATAGCTCCAACTAATTGCGATTATTTCGTACTGCTACCGATCATCCGCGACGTGGTTAGTCGATAGCCACGGCTAATAGCGATTACGTGCCACCACGATCGCCACGATCGATCGCTATTCATTTCGTTTCACTGACACAGAACCTGCTGACTCTGTCCTATGACGGCAGTTACCGTTAGGACTGAGATAAGTATTACAATACCCGTCGATAATGGAATTTCGGTAGATCTGATAATTTTGAAAGATGTGAAAGTTTCCTCTCTACGTAATCGTTCGAGATAATTGCAGAACGTTGATCTATACGTGATCTATGTGTCGGTGGAAACATTCGAGTCTCTAAGTTGTGCATATATAGCGTTTAATCATAGAATCTATAGATCGGAGAATGTCAAGTTTCCCTCAGCCGAACACAATCATTTTCGTCATACGATACCGGCCACTGCAATTACTATTTCATGGAGATCAATCTAGGAGAGCTCGGGTTGCACAAGAATTATTGGAACATAAAGACAGCTGTAACACTGAAATCAGGTTAAATGCACCATACGGTTCTCGGAAATCTTTCCTGTTTTTCACCCGTGTCTAATCCTATTCCCATCGATAATTTCGTACGTGTACTCCATGCGAATTAAACCAGAAATAAGAACACATAATTCTATCCTTTTCAGCATCGACGTTCGTATAAACTCACCCACTTTTTACGCCACTTTGAAATTCCAAGTGAAAAGTTCGTTCGATGACGAACGACCCTCTAAAACCTACCTACCAGCGACTCGAGAGAAAAAAAGACGGAGGATTTCTCCTCCCTTTTTACTTTGACCCTTGGAAACAGGCAGAAAAACCCTTCCACTTTTCCGGCAAGCAGCGTGCACATTAAATTCTTTACGAACCCTTAGCGCAACCGGTAACAGTTATCTCCGCTGCGCCTTTTACCCCGCTTTCTTTTGTTCGAAATTACATTTTCCACGGTTAACGGCTA
>NW_017100231.1:2269231-2279744 GCF_001263275.1 Habropoda laboriosa | reverse complement strand
TTTTTTTCCCCCCCCGCCGCTCTTATACCTACATACATACGTACTCTTACACTCGCTGCTGCTGCAAGGCTCACCTAAACTCGAGGGCAATTTTACAGGCACCGGCCGCCTATAAACTCGTAAAAGCGAAATTCAATTCACCTTCGGACCAGAACGAGGCGGTGTAACAATAAAATATTTATACTCGGCGATGATGGCTGTCGAAAATTCAACTCACACACACACACGTGCACAGGTTAGGATGTCTTATTTGTTCCCCGTAAGTTGTGAAGAATTTCTACGTCGAGAGATCGGGACTTTTCTTCTTCTTTTTTTCTCTCTCCGTTGTACAGTGTCGAATACAGAGTATATACATATATTCAAATAGACAATACCGTTCATCCCCCGTTCGATGATACACACTCGAGCGCGTCTTCGACGACAGATTGCGCCGGGGATCGAACCTGTCGACAGCGGAAAACGTCACCGATACTTTTGTTTATGGTACCGAAACCGTCTCGTAGAGTATGAATCTCGGTTCTCGAGACACTCTCCAGAGGTATCACGTCTCGATACGCCGCCTCTTCTCTCGTAAATCTTCGTTCCACCGGGTGGACCCGGTAGGTACAGCGTCGTTCGAAATTTCTGGCAGATAAGGATATCTGGAGATATTTAACGGCGGCAAGGTGACCCCTTGATTTCTGCGTCTGTCTCGTTGAGTATGCATGAGGTACTTTGATACCGCGTGAAGTAGGAAAAATTGGTGTATTATGTATAACTTCATAATTTGATGATTGTACATCGGAGAATTTTTCAGACGGTGTCTCGTTGAAGAGATTTTTTAACAAATGTGGGTACTTCTGTTCGTTATTTCGATCTAATTCTAAACTCCGCTCCCTTCAATCCTCCTCGTTAAAATCTGCAATGAAATCCTTCTCTTTGAACTGAACCGGCGTTAACCTTTCACTCTGATAATAAACTTCTTATCTTCAATCCATGTCCTGGCCGATAGTTACGCATCCTTTAGTAAATCACTTGCAATCGTCAGTAGATTAACCGAATCTGGTCGTTGCGCCGGTATTGTCCTACTCGCGTGATATAAAGCTCAGTATTGCATAGTTAAAAATTGAAATTGTATCGCAACTATTCCACTCGATATTCAACCTTTGTCGAAGTTAACTTCGACACGGTGTTGGGATAAGTTCGGAAGCGAAGTATCGTGAAAATTGAAAAACGCCAAAATAGTTGCGATGCTTGAACGTTTCACGCGATAATTCACGGCGATCCGTAATAGGTGCGAAAGCGAAATATCGTGAAAATTGAAAAATACCTAAATAGTTCACGCGATAATTCACGGCGATCCGTAACTTTTGAGCGACAGTGTATGTACTACACGTGTCGAGACGACACCGTAGGACGAGACCACGGTAGATAATGAACGGTAGACAAGCCGCGCGACAACTTTGTCGTTATCGCGACCAAAAATGTGGCCGCGTAGGAACCGCAAGAGCGCGCAATTATCGACCACCGTGTGCGGAATATTTCGGATAACAGTGAGTCAGGGCTGTGCAAACAGTTGTCAGTGAGAGAAACGTAACACGCGTCACTCGTCTCTCTCTCTCTCTCACTCACGACATTGTGAAAATCGGTGTGCAAGGGATATATATGTATTCGGTTGGATTGAACGTGGACTAATGGAGGAAAAGCGGGGAAGGGGAATCTCAGTCGGTGAAATAAACAGAGGCGTTCCGTTTTCGATCGTACATCATTTATGACGCGAACGTCACTTGCCGCTGGCGAAATTTATTTCTTTTTGCCGAGACGTCTCCGGTGGGTCCCGCGTGGATCGTTCCATTTGTCACGATCGTCTTGAATACACGCCTCCTCCGTTCCCCTTTTCACTTTGTCCAACAAATTGTTTTGAATGGGCAGACGGGAAATGCTTCTACGATTTGTGGATCGTTGCCTTTGACACGCTGCTTCTCGAACTGTTGGGTGTGGGATTCGTTTTTTTTTTCTTTAAATCTTTGTCTTGTGACGACTATGACTAAGATGTGAGAAAAGAAGGATTGTATTTTTAATTAATTTCAATTTTTATCTGATGATTTGTTGAAACAGTGAACAGTCGTGGTTAACATACGCATACACTGTCGTTGATATGTTTTAAGACCCCTATTGTGTTCGTACATAATTTAAATTGCATTTCTTACGCTATTAATTTTCAGCGTCATTGCAGAGTCTTATAGAACACCTGACAAGATTGTTTATAATATTGAATATATCTGACAGGAAAAAGAAATTAATATTCAAAATTTCTCTGTCACATTTTCCAAACATTCGCACATATATTTCTTAAAAAATTCAAACTTCCCGCTCAAATGAAGCACCTGTCAGAATCAACATTACCCAGGTATCGACCAAAAGTTTGCGACCACTTGTCAGTGTATGTACACCGATATCTGCTATTGATTTTTGATAGCTTTGCAGCAAATATTGCAGCAATCAACAGTAACTTACCTCATACTGATAAATTCAGGTAATAAAAAAAAAGAACAGAAATTAAATTTTCTAAATTTCCAACGTTTTCCTGCAAAATTCTCATAATCTCAAACGTACACTTTTTCAAAAATAAATCGACGTTACACCGTCGCTGCCACCGACGCACCATATGCGTCCCACAATACATTACCCAGCGTGCTACAAATTTTCCGGTGGCAGCGAACGTGTCGAAAATTCCTATGATTTCAAACGTACACCTTTTCAAAAATAAATCGACGTTACACCGTCGCTGCCACCAACGCACCATATGCGTCCCACAGTACATTACCCAGCGTGCTATAAATTTTCCGGTGGCAGCGAACGTGTCGAAAATTCCTATGATTTCAAACGTACACTTTTTCGAAAATAAATCGACGTTACACCGTCGCTGCCACCGACGCACCATATGCGTCGCACAATACATTACCCAGCGTGCTACAAATTTTCCGGTGGCAGCGAACGTGTCGAAAATTCCTATGATTTCGAACGTACACTTTTTCAAAAATAAATCGAGGTTACACCGTCGCTGCCACCAACGCACCATATGCGTCCCACGGTACATTACCCAGCGTGCTATAAATTTCCCGGTGGCAGCAAACATGCCGAACACTAAAATCGACCTACGCCACGTGTAGTGTATTTACGAACACACTCTTTAACGTCGAATTAAACCGAACACGTTGTTGAAGATTATTCGATCGTTCTCAGATGTCTCGTTTCGTGCAGACAGGAAATGGGAGGGAGAGTGGAAAGAAGAAAAAAAAAGAAATAGAAAAGAAAGGGAACCCGAGGCAGGGGTGATCGACTCGCACAGACACTCGTGGCAGATGCCCTGAACGAGCGCAGGGGGAAGGGCAAAGAGGAGAGGAGGGGCAGCTGTTACAAATTCTAACAAGGAGACGCAATCTCACGCTAGATCGACGCGCTTATCTCGAGTGTACAGAAGCGAGCGTGCGCGGCGTAATTTTTAGCAATCAGCCCGGCCCATTTCCCGGCCCTTCTTATTCCTTTTCCGCCGCGTAATCGCGTCCACTCGCCGTTGGAAAGAAGAAACTTCTTTTGCCCGTCGCTTCGGCAAACAACTCGTAACTCCTCTCCTCTCTCTCCTATCCTCGAACGGAGAAAGTTCTCTCTACCTCTCTCTTCTCTCGCTGTGAGATACGGTATTTCTCCTCTCTCCCCGAACGATTCGTTTACGAGCGGTTTTGCAAAAGAAAGAGGGGGAAAAACGAAAACGAAGAAGAAGAAGAACGTCGGAGAACGAGAAGGGTAAGAGAGCGCGCGCGATTCACGAATCGATAATAACTGGACGACAAAGGGGGGAAAGGCATGCTCGCGGTCAGATTAGAAATCGAGCGCGAAGGGCTCGCGAAAATAGAAACTTTTATCCGAGAACAATGCATATACTTAACGTTTCTCTCAGCTGTTTCACCGGATTTTTGCATCTTTTAATATCGTGCAACCGGCCTCGAGACTCGATGCATTTACATTTATTACGGTAAGCTGGAAAAATTGCGCTCGATAAGATGAAGTTTTACTCGATCCCCTCCCCTTCTCTCGCCTAGCTACCTTTACAACGGAAACGCTGTTAATGCGTTCAGACCGGGACCTTTTTTCTGTAAATCTCGCAGCGAGATAATCTCACGATCGAGTGAGAATTATACTTGCATATTTTCTCGGGGGGAAATTTTCACTTTAAATTGCACATTTTACGGTGAACTTTGAATTACAGTTCTATTAGAGTCAGAATATAGAGTATCTAGAGTTAGATACTACAGAGTATCTAGAGTCGAATACTATAGAGTATCTATAGAGTATATATTAGAGTCATTGTAAGCGATCTAGTGACATCCTGAAATCGGTCAGGCGTCGAAATAAATGTAATCCTTCCGAAACACTGTCGCAATTTTTGCCTTGGCAAAAAAGCAAAAATATTCGATCTCTAGAGCGTGCTATCAATTAAGAATCCCGTAACAATCGAACGAATCGTGTTGCTCCGACGTCGCGTTGAAAGCTCGCGAGAAAAAAGAAGAAACAGCGACCGTAACGCGGGAAATTTGAATCGTCATTGTCAGATTTTAATCGTTCGCGCGTCTAGCGGTTGCGTGAAATGAAAATGCGGGGTCATCGAACCGAACAGCGCGGCGTAATCGAACCGAACAGCATTTCGCGTGCAAATCTGTCACGCGACTTCATTTTCTCGCCCCCTTCGCTAGCGAACGAGGCTATCTCGCACGTTTCCATGGACGACTGCGCGTCGAACGCGGGCGCGACCAAGTGTCATTTGCTTGGATAAGATACCGTGTGCCTCTCGCGCGAGTAACGTGCAGTTTGAGTAATGTCGCGGAGGAGTACAGGGCGATTTGCAAGGTAAGTCGAGATTTTCACGAAATTAGTCTAATTTCGTTTCCGTAATATTTCATCGGCACAATTACACGGGACATTTTGCGTTCACCCACGCGGAAAGTTTCGCGATGATTTTGAATTGGAGTGAAGGTTATGAATAACGGAGATTAGATCGACAGAGCACGATAGAGCAGATTGAATGGAGTAACGAAGGATCGAGCGGAGAAAAGGAGGTTATGTTAATTTTAGCGTTGCTGGTTAATTGAATGTTGCCGGAGGAATGAAAAGTTCAAAGGACAGTGGGTAATTTGCATGTGATGTAGGTTGAACGATATTACCTATATATCGCGTATTGCGATAAATCGTCGTTATCTCGCCTAGCTATCGGTCACTTGTCGTTATCGTAATTGCGGCGACGATAAGATGTAGTCGTTGGTCGTGTACCGATATGATGTTCCTGCGAAAAGATAGCACCGATGAATAATTCATCGATCGGCATCAAACTTTTGCCGCGGGATTTATGAACTTTTCCTTTAGCATCTCTCCGCCACTCTCGTATGCAATGACCATGTTCGTTTATCAAATTTATACGATGATGAGCTTGATAAATATTAATCCTCTTTTTTTCCAACCTTCTCTGTTCGAAGAAATATTCGCAATCTATTTTTTTCTCAAGATGGTGCTATCAGACGTTTCACGAAATTCTTCGTTTTTTTTTTTTTTACTTTTTTGTATCATTCTTGAACTTGAATCATAACGCTTACGTCGTTTGTAAACAACTTAATCTGTTCGCTCGTATTTGCAGAATAGTAGACACATCTTATCTTTCAGATAATTGTATATATAGAAAGATATAGCAGATTCCAGTCAGACGAAAATGATGTGGTAGTTTTCAGATCATATTTATCTGTCCATTGTTCATCGCGCATCTATGACTCACAGAAACTATCATGAATAGTGAATTACACGGCAAGTGCGTCACGTGACTCATCTGCCATTGTGAGCGACAGTCATTTCCGAACATAAAGCTTCGGGTGAAAGAACCTGTCGACGATTCGAGTAGCTCAATTTGGCAGGAGGCAATTGTTCGGCTAATGAAAGGTCACCGATCGAAATCCATTCTATTAATCTCTCTCCCGCGGTTCCGGGAGCTCTTTAGATAAAAAGGGTGTAATAAAACAATACTTTTTAAACGCGTGAAAAATCTGACATACGTCATTTTGACAGGTTTCATTGTTCCGGTGTTGATCCAGCGTTAGAACACAATGCTATCTTATCGTTACACCCTGTACAACTACACACATTTCCCATCCTTTCTTCATTCAAGACAGTTCGTGTACTCGTGCTGTGATTAAATTCTTTATGAGGACAATGAACGATGAAAACAGTATTCGATTACACATATACTATCGGTTGAAAATTTGACAGAAAAGAAATTAAGAGATTACAAAAATACGATTAATATTGGCGATATTAGAGAGATGAAACGCGTAAAATACATTAAATTTTATTTGGAACGTTTGCTGTTAATTCTAATCTTGATCAGCCAACTGGCGGAATATTCCAAATTGTTTTCCAATTGCACCACAGGCATAACTATATCGAACGTGCCGTCATTTCCGCCTGCAGATCGATCATCGAGCGAGTGACCTTTTCATTTTCCCGACTCGTTTTCCCCGCTTAATTTCTTCGACAGCCGCCGGCCCTGCTGGTTTTTAATCCTCTCGTGGATCCGCAGAGATCCATCTCAATTAGCGCGCGTTATTACGCCGGAACAAGGTTCAGCTCGCATTACAAACTACACCGAGGAACCGGAAATGACGGCCAGGGCTAAGTTCATTCCTCTGGATAGTCGGCAGGTAGACTGCTCGCCAAAACGAGAGAGAAATTCTAGAGAGAGAGACTCTAGAGGAAGAGAAAGTCTAGAGAGAGAGAAACTCTAGAGAGAGAGAGAGAGACTCTAGGGAGAAAGATTCTAGAGAGACAGAGACTCTAGGGAGAGAGAGTCTAGAGAGGGAGATTCTAGAGGGAGAGAAACTCTAGAGAGAGAGAGACTCTAGAGGGAGAGAAAGCCTAGAGAGAGAGAGAGAGAAGCTCTAGAGGGAGAGAGTATCTAGAGAGGGAGATTCTAGAGGAAGAGAGAGTCTAGAGAGACAGACTCTAGTGAGAGAGAGACTCTAGAGAGATAGGCTCTAGAGGGAGAGAGACTCTAAGGAGAGAAACTCTAGAGAGATAGGCTCTAGAGGGAGAGAGACTCTAAGGAGAGAAACTCTAGAGAGATAGGCTCTAGAGGGAGAGAGACTCTAAGGAGAGAAACTCTAGAGAGATAGGCTCTAGAGGGAGAGAGACTCTAAGGAGAGAAACTCTAGAGAGATAGGCTCTAGAGGGAGAGAGACTCTAAGGAGAGAAACTCTAGAGAGATAGGCTCTAGAGGGAGAGAGACTCTAAGGAGTTCTACCTGCACAGAACCAGAAAGATAATACAGAAATTTCAGGATTGCCGAACTAGGCTAGGAAAGCACAGGTCGTGGCTCACATTCCACATTCGACTCGATAATAATTCCGGTTGCGGTTGTGAGCGAGTACGTGCAGCTAGTACACCCAACTAACGGGTCTCTCGTCATTCGAAAGATGGAAATTACCACGAAGCAACCCTGTGCACACCTCGATGGAGTTCATTAATTACGATCACAAAAGCGTGTTTCACTGCAATTTTGCAACCCCCTTCGGTATCTATTGTAACTTACGGATAATACATCATTATTATTTCGCTTCCGTAATGGGTGGTACGCGAGAACCACCGCCGCCACAACCATCACCGCAACCACCATCGATGGTCGCGTAGGCTGGAAAATGGACTGGAATTAAATTCGAAACGTGCGAATTAAAAGCCGACAATGATGGGATATTGTAAATAGCGGGGATTATTGCCGCCTGGGGTTCGTATTAGCGTGTCGTTTCCGGTTTTCCTCGTGGTGGATTGTGGAGGATGATACCATTTACGAGATCGTTTATATTAATCCTTTTTTAGAAGGTGAGAGCGATCTATTTTAATTTTTTTTTTTAAATACTGCTTCTGCTCTGAAAATTGGTTAACGTTATAACGCTTGATCGGAAAATACTTCATCTTCACGTAATGATTTGAAAAAACGAGGGACACGATATTTCGCGTATTTCATATCCTTCAGATTCTAAATATAATAGTTTCTCTCTTAACGGAACATTTAGTTTAGATATTTCGGATGTTGTTCGTGGTCCTTCGAACGTTGATTTAATATCGTACAGGCTACACTTTCGTGGCGTGTAAGTAAACTAACATTCTCCGCGGTTAATAGTTAATCGCGTTAACCAGCGTGTCACCACTGGCAGATGTGTCTATTAAACTTTCACAAAGAACGAAACCACAGCTGTGCTAAGGTAATCACCAGCAATTTAGCTACTTCGACGTCGCTAAATGTGGTAACGATCAATACGCGCACCGCCTTGTATAATATCAACGATCCAAATCGAAATTCCATATTTCTCAATTTTTCCAAATTTCAGTTTTGAAATTCGCGCGAAAACGAATTGTCCATGTGACTTAATCTAAAAATTCCATTTCACAATACGCTATTATTATACATTATTGTACGCTATATTTTAGCGAATAGAACACTCGCTAAAAAGGAAATCGTTTATCAAAATTCCTCAATTTTTCCAAATTTCACTTCGAAACTGCAAAAACAAATTATCCAAGTGACTCAATCCCAACATTCTATTTCACAACATACGATATTTCCTTCCGAATAGAACACTCGATAAAAAAGAAATCGTTTATCAAAATTCCAAATTCCATTTTGAAATTGCAAAAATGAATTGTCCAAGTGACTTAATCTCACAATTCTTATTTCACGATTACGACATTTCCTTCCTAACATTAAGTATCCAACGAAAGACACTATTTTAGCGAGTAGAACACTCGCTAAAAGGGAAATCGTTTATCAAAATTCCCCAATTTTTCCAAATTTCACTTCGAAACTGCAAAAACAAATTATCCAAGTGACTCAATCTCAAAATTCTATTTCACAATGCACTATTATCATACGCTATATTTCATCGAATAGAGCACTCGCTGAAAGCGGGGTCGTCGAAAATCTCCCCCTCCCAGAAATTCATTCCCCGTAAATACGTTTAATATACCAAAAAACAAAACGAAATTACACAGAAATTACACGAAATACATAAAAGTTCCCACGGAATCGAAACAAATTACCGGACTAACTGAACAGCCAAACAAACTAAGCTGGCGCGCGTGAACCGGTCGAAGAGCGTAATTGGAACCGCAAAGTATGAAAAGGCGCGGCAAGATACGAACGAAGTTTTAGTTTCAATGAATTTCTCTCTTTTTTTCGCCATACCGATAACCAGAGTCGTCGCATCCCGCGGCGCTAATTCTCGTAACTGTAGTATACGAGGACGGGTTGAACCCTTATTCGGTTGCTTTTATCTGTTTATCCAGCGGGAGTAGGCGAAAATTTCGTGCCGCTACCAACGGAACAGCACAATGAGGCTACAACGTACACGTGAAATGTGTCGGCAGTAATTGCCATGGTAATTACGGTGCGTCAGTTCGCCGACCACTGTCTGTGTAATACGAGTATAAACGCGGCTTCCTGCGTACACACACACACACCTGTGCAAAGATACACAATCCTGATCTCTGTCTATTTTCTTCTCTCTCTCTCTGTCTTTGTCGTCGTTTCGTGCGATCTTTCGCTACGTTCGTAACATGAACTTCGTTAAAAGGAGAAAAAACGTAACGACGCCCCGAAGATTCCGTCACGACAGCTGATTACGTTGTCGCTGCTCCACTTTCACGTTCTTACCCCGCGAATTAACGGCCAGCCAGCTCCTTTGCGTCTCGTCTTCTCTCTATCGAATATTATTTTATAGCGCTACAGTCTTTCTCAGCCGGCTTCGATATTATTTTACAATTACCGTTTGCGCGGTGATTAAATAACACGATCGTGTTCTATTTAGAGGTGATTGGAGGGAAAGGTTGATGGAATATCGAAGGGATTTTTTTGGATGTTGACACGTTATCGTCCGGAGACGTGAAAATATGGGTTTCGTTGACTGCTCGTGAAATGACGGAGACATGTAAATAGGGTTTATATAGGAACAGAGTTTGTAATATAGCAACATTACCCACAAAATGAAACTCGAAACGAAACAATACAGTAAATTCTCTACAAGTGTCAGTCAGTTTGGATTCTACAAGTGTCAGTATAGATGGTCCTATGCCCATGTCATCCTCGCTCGCTGTCAGTCAAGCGTGTAACGCTACACCACTGGGTTTCTTTTACATACGAGATTTCACGGCTCGACAATTCATAATAGAAAAATATAATTTCTTTAATTTTACTTTTTTTCATCTGAAATTTTTTTTAACATATTGGTGAGATTTTTCTGATGAAAATGAAATCAAACACGATATAATTTGACCAACATTTACTTATTAATACTTATTGAGTAATTAATTTAATATCGGCCTACCTCCACGTAAAAAAAAAATGTAGGGCCGATTCTACAAGAGTCAGTCAAATGTAGGGCCGATTCTACAAGTGTCAGTCAAGTGTAGGACCGATTCTACAAGTGACAGTCAAATGTAG
>NW_017100231.1:2258137-2268456 GCF_001263275.1 Habropoda laboriosa | reverse complement strand
ATTTCAAAATTCGAAAATTTTTGCAAATGTTGCAAAATAGAGGAGTTACGGCGAATTCTCTGCTGGAACATCGATCGCCCGGCAAGTAGATTGGAAACGAAAGATCGCGAAGTCTGGGATTAAAGGAAACTGAGATAAAAGATTCTCCTTGATTTGTAAATAAAAACGCGTCGTCTGCGATGTTTGCAATGATTACACGGAAAGAATGGGGCGGCTGTTCGAGAAAGTTGTCTGTCGCAAAGTAGATTTTCCTGGCGGCGAAGTAAACTACAATAGGGAGCGGCTGCAATCGTTTACGTAATTTAAGGTGACCAATCGTGCAGTTTTTCAACTCGAGCGAAAATACATTAGGAAGTTTTCAGAAGAGTCCCGGAGAAGGAAAAACTCGGGAATCCCGATACAACGGGACGTCGATTATCCGTAATGGAGTTCCTGATCGTTCGGGAGCTCGCGCGTTACCTCCCGCGAATAAAACGGAGCCGCTGATAATCGGAAATCGAATAATCGAAACTCCGTTGCAAATAATTTAACTTCCTCCCGACTTTCCCGCGTTTACCCCTGGTTTCTGTGCCATTTAAATAACTCATCGCCACTTACTATCCCGTGTCTGCGTATATTTCTGCTGTGCGTCGAAATGGCGCTCGAAATTCCGTTCGTTTTTCACGTTAAATCACATAAAAATTATGTGTAACTTTGGCGACTACACTAAGTACTTTTGTTGCTAAACAATGTGTAATCTTTTCGTGAATTCGTGCGTGAGTTTGTCTTTGTGAAATGGTCGCCACGATCTGGCAAAAACTGTTGTACCAATCCAACTCAAATTTTGCACACGTCTTCAGCACATGTGTGGCTATGGTCGATAGTAGAATTATGCGAATTCCTAATTTTCACAGCCTCTCAAAAAGACGTAAAAGTCGAAACTTCGTATTCAAAGTGCCGCCATTTTTCTAGCTTTCAATATTTTTCTTTTGTTCTCCTACCGACCATAGCTAGAACCATACTAAATAAGAATCAATTGGATTCTTTTAATTCAGATAAGCAGAACGGTTGAAATCATGGCAACCTTCGACGTACTTTTTCTTTTCCATGCCCGCGTTTCACGTGTTCTATAGCTGCCACGTTTAATGATTTTTCAACAAAAAAATTTTTGTAATCACTCTTCAAGGAGAGGTAAATACGTAAGAATGAAGCTCGTGTTAATAACTGTTACTGAACTTCTGTAATAAATTAGCGAAGGAGGCCCCCTTAAGAGGGTATTTTAGTGTGACAGCCGTTTTTTTAGGCCTTCTTTGCTAATTCATCATAGAAGTTCAGTAACAACGAGTTCAAATTATTGAATGATTCAAGTTTCAAGTATTCGCATTTCTGATAATACTCTAAGAATGGGCAAAAATTCATTATTAAATATAATCACTGCCGGAAAAGTGGAGGATGGTTTACAATTAACTTGCTTTCCAATCGCAAGTCGTAAATTCTACACATATCTGCAGATTACCACGCGGTTTACTGTTGCGAAACTCCATTCTCCCTATCGCCAGCCTTTGATGCGTCACACTATCTAAGCTAGCCACAACTGCGTTCTTTTATCGAACACAACTGTAAAATCTCACAGCATATTTTTAAAGTGTCGTGCTTTCGATATATTGAAAAAGAAATCGATTTTTCGAAAACGTCACGCTAGAATTCTGCAACTCTTCCTTACGCACAAAGTTACTCTCAAAGATCTCTCGATAACCACAATGTTGTAACTCAACGACGGATTTAACCGTGAGAGGTGGGATCGCAGAAAAGAAACACATTGACAGACTTCCTCTGTAATTAATATAAAGTTCTATACGAGAACTGTTTACACCGCGACACAACGTGGACGCGCGTGGAGAACAACTGAGAAGCGGCTCGCTCATCGTCACTCGTTGGTGACGTATCGCAATCGGTCCCATTTCCAACACAACAATCCACCGGAGTTTTCACAAATTCGAGAAACCACGAGTAACCACCCAAACTTGCACCGTTCGAAAAAAAGTCGTCGATCATTTCCCTCTTTAAAACCGCTTCAAGACAGCCCATTAAACATGTTCCACGGGTCATTAACCAACAAACTCTACCTCGACTGTTACAGCACTTCTAATTTCGCGTTAATCTTTAATCTTCGACAATCTTTCATGCTTCTCCTATAAATAGACACTTTCTAACGTTACCAAGCTATTCCTCGAATGATCGAAGATTACGTTTCACCGGTAAGAACGACGCGTGGAATTTCCCTAGCGTATCTATCTATCTATATATTGTAGTAAGTGTTGATTAATCAGGTCGAAGCGATAATTTCACCGTGTACTCGTTTAACACGGCCGGGTTTTGTTTATTGCTCCGGGAAACCGTAACGTTCAAACAAATCGTTCGCAGTTCGCGTGTACCGGCGTGGCACTAAATCATCGGCGCAGTTACTATCGGGACCGGCTCCCGCACGTGCGTGAGTATGAATTATACTATCTGCTGGATCGCCATTAACGCGCGTAAGCCTAGAACGATACCGCGGATGAGAAATTACGATACCTCGAAAAATGTTATCGCCGAACGCCTAATGAACTCGCATCTCCCGCGACAACGTGGCCGCCGCCATCTTGATCGAGAGTGATCGGTGTCGATGAATTCTCGTCGTTCGACGTCGATTAGATTTATGGCGTTCGGTGATTTTATTGATCGCGCGTTAACGCGTCTTTCAACGGTTGGATTGTGGATGGTTAGACGACAGGCGGTGAACCTGGGTCATCTGTGACCCGTGCTATTTCTAGCGTGTATGGAGGTTCGTGGGATATACCGGGTGGTGCAGAAATTTCGTCCAGTTGGAATGTTTTTGTTATTCGTAATGAATTTCGCGACGAGTTTTATTATTTAGATCAATATTTGTAACAAATCTTTGGCTTTAGTGGAAAAAGAATGTAAGTTCCTTCGAATTCCATAAGTTTCTACTTTATTAGGTCATCGCATGAATTCGTGTCAAGTTTTATAATCTAGATGAATGTTTTTCTAAGAAATTTTTTAATTTGGTGGAAAAAGAATATAAGTATCTTCGAGTTCCATAACTTTTTCCTGCTGTATTATGTCATTCTTTAAGTTCGTGTCGAATATTCTAATTGAGATGAATATTTCCAAGGAACCTCTAAATTTGAGAAAAGATACGTATACTCCTTCTCATTCCACAATTTTTTAATACTTTTTAGGCGAGACCATTATGTCGCCGCTGTAGAATTTCCTTGGATTTTCATTGAAATATTTTTCGCTTCCGGCACGAACTTACGGGACCACCTAATAATATGGAAAAGTGTCGTATACAAAACTTGTGTAGTATGAAGAGGGGCGTAACTTTTGTCGTAGGTGAAAGAGGAGAGATTTCAAGATCATCTCTATTCTTTTAAATGGGATGTGCTACATTTTTTTTACTGTGGCGATTTTTAGCGATTTTCTAACCATTTGATACCATTTTTTTGTTTATTTTTTTACGTCACTGAGAAGTGTAATTTCACGTATTTAGATAAAAATCTGACGGAGAAATGTGGATTCTCCGATGTAGAGACAAAAATGTCCTACGATGGGTCAAATGTGACCCAGCTCAGCTACGAACGAAGATGTTCTCTGACAGTTCTTTTTGCCAATCTTCGAGTAAAGCACGTATAGAAGAAGATGGAAGTATCAAAAATTCATCCGTCTTATCAAAGATTGTCCGTCTTGTCGAACTTTCAAGGTTCAAATCTTACCTGGGAAATGTTAATCAAAAAGAGCTCCCCATTATTACTCAACAAAAGCGGCAAGTTTCCACGAGTTCCAACAAGTATTACTCTGATCGAGGAATTGTTCTTCCTTAATGCCGCAATCATGTTCCTCCATCAAGCAAGAAATTTGTCCGTAGAACAAATCGACGAAGAGTCCTACGACGAAGTGTTAAATTATACATAGTAAGTTAAATCGTCGATCACTTGCAGAGACAGCACAAATAGGACACGGTATAATGAAATTTTTCAAAGTAACCATCGGTAAATCGACGAAACGACGTTTCTATCTTCACCAAGATTGAACATAATTTTCCCCGTTATTTTCACCGATTTCAACTTGCAGTTAAACAGAAACCCTCGTCGTTTTTTCGCAATCTATTCCCTCGAGGAGGCTAAGTAAATGGACTCCTCTCTCTCTCTCTCTTCACGGTGCATCAGCGGCGTTTTTTTTTTTCTCCTCTTGATGCATGTAACACAGACGAGATCGTGGCTCGTTGCTCTTTTTCGTCCGCTTCCGTTTATCAATCTACTTTGCCCCCGTCTTTATCCTGACAGTATCATAATTACCTCCATTGCAATTAGTTCCAGCACGACCCCGAGTACGGCAACGGTAAAGCGCCGCGGCAAAAACCGTAATGCATCGATCTTGAGAAAACATCGCCGTAAGAACGATCCACACCGTACGACAATGTGATTCGCCTCTTCGTCGCTGTTAAATCGCCGCAATTACTTAGTTAAACCTAGCGTAAAGTGTGTGTGTGTGTGTTACTATTGGAATTTGGATGAAACGTGAGAAAGAAAGGAGAGAATTAAAAATTCATTTCTTACGTTCGATGATATCTGACGGTGTATTTTAAAGATACTTCTATCTGGTGGTATAAGAAAGACGTAGCTCGAATTGGATCATTTATAACTGGTTCTTCGGGGGTAGATAGAATCTTAGCAAGTTGTTCGAGATAATATCGTGTAATTTAGTATCGTAAGTTTATACTACTTTCTGATATTAAAATGTAGGTATAATGATAGGATGGGAAGGAAAAGGAAATTACTTAATGATACTGGCTATTGAATGTTGAATATTGTTATTATTACTCGAAATGTAGAGTAACAGTGATATGTAAGATGGTAGAAAATTATCACCGGGTATATTGCGAATTCTGGAGAAAATTGATCCTTGGAAATAAGAAATGGTTCATGGAGGGTCGTGTAGACTAAGTTGTTCCTCGTTACTACATATATAATCACTTGAAATTCTTTAAAAAAGAAAAATATATTATAGCTGAAAATCAGATAATATGTCTGAAATGAAAATTTCAATTCTCTAAACTCTGGAAAATTGGACATTCTCTAAATTTCAATTCTCTGAACGCTGCAAAATGTACAAACTCAAACTTTCAATTCTCTGAACGCTGCAAAGCGGTGCAAACACAATATTTCAATTCTCTGAACGCTGAAAACTTGTACAAACTCAAAATGTCAATTCTCTGAACGCTGCAAAATGATCCAAACTCAAAATTTCAATTCTCCGAACGGTGCAAAATGGAGCAAACTCAAAATTTCAATTCTCTGAACGCTGCAATGCGGTGCAAACACAATATTTCAATTCTCTGAACGCTGCAAAATTGTACAAACTCAAAATTTCAATTCTCCGAACGGTGCAAAATGGAGCAAACACAATATTTCAATTCTCTGAACGCCGCAAAGCGGTGCAAACACAATATTTCAATTCTCTGAACGCTGCAAAATTGTACAAACGCAAAATTTCAAGTTTCTGAACGCTGCAAAATGATCCAAACTCAAAATTTCAATTCTCCGAACGGTGCAAGATGGAGCAAACACAATATTTCAATTCTCTGAACAGTGCAAAATGGAGCAAACACAATATTTCAATTCTCTGAACAGTGCAAAATGGAGCAAACACAATATTTCAATTCTCTGAACAGTGCAAAATGGAGCAAACACAATATTTCAATTCTCTGAACGCTGCAAACCGGTGCAAACTCGAAATTTCAATTCTCCGAACGCTGCAAAATTGTACAAACTCAAAATTTCAAGTTTCTGAACGCTGCAAAATGATCCAAACTCAAAATTTCAATTCTCTGAACGCTGCAGGATGGTGCAAACTCGAAATTTCAATTCTCCGAACGCTGCGAAATGGTACAAAGTGAAAGTTTCAATTCTGCGAACGCTGCAAGACGGTACAAAGTGAAAATTTCAATTCTCCCAAGACTGCAAAACGGTACAATCAGTCCAACACAAACGGAAGACGCAACCGTTAAATTATTCATACCCATGCATGGTCCAACAATCCTGCAATTAATATTCACCATTTGCGTCCAGATCCTCCCCCGTTGATACAACTTTTCGCAACAGTCCCGGCCGGCGGCGGTTCGCAAGTTCTCTCCCCTCTGTGCGTGTGCATAGAGGCCATACTTTGCTCGTCATTTGCAGTACACGGCTGCAACGACGGACCTCATTTCGACGTAGAGTAGAGCCCCGATGGGTTCAATTGCTGGGGCTAGGCGCATGCAACACCACGCGCGTTGCTCCTCTTCCACGGCTCAGACGTCCACGCGTTTCACCAGTCTGCCGGCTTATCGCTCGATACATCGCTCCACGCCCCGCATACGTTAAGAAGATCCGCTCGCTGATCATGGTTATTTGCCGATCTCGTTCGTACAATCTCTCGCCCCGCCTACTTCGATCCTGTTCATCGATACGCAGCCTTTTTTTTTTCTTCTCTCCCCCATCCTCGAAGCTACGTCACGTGCTTGAACGACATAATCGAGCGGTACGAAATTACTTACGTCAGGATGCGTTTGTGTGTGTGTGTCTTTTCTGGATGGAGGTTACGCTGTGTAGAGCTGGTGAAAGCGATACGGTAATAATTTGACAATTATACAGGTAAAGGAAGGAAGATTAACAGATTATTACAGAAGCTGATTCTGCAAAAATAGCGAATCGGTAATTACCGAAAGCCGCATTCACGTAGTTTTGTATGTTCGTTGAAGGAACACTCTTAGGCTGTGGTTATAGTGGACGCTTATTCGGAGCAATTGACGTTTTCACGAATGAAAAATCTGAAGACTGCAGTGCATACACTCTCTAGAATTTGGACACCGTTTAAGGTAGAATAACATTTTTTTTAAATTAGACCAAACGACTCGAGCGTTTTTAAGAAGTTAGAAGGATTAGTTTACTGCACGACGTGAGGAAAGAATTTTGAAAAAATTGCAATTGAACAGAATCACGAGTAAAATAGCGAAGGTCACATTTTACAAATTTTTTTATCTGCGCTCGTAATGGAAATTTAAACAATACGAAAAAGAAGAAAATTTAAGAAAGTTGGTATATGTGAGTTAGTGCATGAATGTGAAAAAAGGGTCTTTCGGTGATTTTTCCGAACGATACCTTCTGTTAACCTTATTTTCACATTTCACCTCATTTTCAAATTAATCTTGTTACACGATGTACCAGAAATCCTTCCAAATCTCTGACAAACCATCTGTCATGTTTAATCACTTACCACTTCGAAATTGCATTAGAGTGCAAACCGAATATTTCTCAATGGACGTTACTTGGTATGGCCAATTAACTTGCTACCATTTCTATTCAATCGTGTCGATTCTCCAACGTTATCGATCAGCCCAAAGACAACTTGCTCTTCGAAATTTCACGAGTGGTTGAAGCACAGTCCGACACGATAGCCTTTTCCCTTTGAAATCTCGCGTACGAACGTAGATACTCAGAAATCCTCGGTCCCTTCGACGAATCTCGTACTCGAACTTAATTGGAATTTCAATCGAACGTGTGTACGCAGTGTGAATGGAAAAGAAAAAAAGGAAAAATCGGTTGAACGCGTGGAAATGAACACGCGTTACTATCGTCTTCATTCATCACGCCCCGATGGAAACTTTTGTAATAAACTACACAGCACACGAGCTCCCGGTGGTGTTTGTTGAACTCTTTTTCGATATTAAAATCGTTACGGGAAAGCAGGATATTACTGTTGCTCCATTTTGTAAGAGAACGTTCGTTCGTTCGCGAACCGCAGCTGTTCGGATATTAGACTTACCCGGAAAGGATTTGCAGATGACCTGGATGGTTTAATCAGACCAGTCGTCTAACGGGCGGAAGAAAGTCCGGGAAACCTTGTAATAGATTCATTATACCCCGTTTCTTCTTATGTTCGGTGGCCTGTGTACGTGTAACATCATGGTTCCAGGCGTCTTTAATATTAGCCGGGTGGCTTTATTCGTTTCAGGGATCTTCCTATCTTTCGAAATCAATCGTGAAACCCTGTTTTCTAACCTTTAATCGTGAGGTTTTCGAAACCTTATTTTCCAACCTTCAATCGTTAGATTTTTCAAACCTTCAGTCGTAAGATTTTTCAAACTTTCAATCGTGAGATTTTTCAAACCTTCGATCATAAGGCTTTTAAAACCTTATTTTCAAACCTTCAATCGTAAGATTTTTCAAACCTTCAATCGTGAGATTTTTCAAACCTTCAATCGTAAGGTGTTCGAAACCTTCAATCGTGAGATTTTTCAAACCTTCAACCGTGAGATTTTTCAAACCTTCAATCGTGAGATTTTTCAAACCTTCAATCGTAAGGTTTTCGAAACCTTATTTTCAAACCTTCAATCGTCAGGTGATCGAAACCTTCAATCGTCAGGTGATCGAAACCTTCAATCGTGAGATTTTTCAAACCTTCAACCGTAAGATTTTTCAAACCTTCAATCGTCAGACTTTTCAAACCTTCAATCGTAAGGTTTTCGAAACCTTATTTTCAAACCTTCAACCGTGAGATTTTTCAAACTTTCAATCGCGAGATTTTTCAAACCTTCAGTCGTAAAGTGTTTGAAACCTTATTTTCATCCTTCAATCGTCAGGTGATCGAAACCTTCAATCGTGAGATTTTTCAAACCTTCAATCGTCAGGTGATCGAAACCTTCAATCGTGAGATTTTTCAAACCTTCAACCGTGAGATTTTTCAAACTTTCAATCGCGAGATTTTTCAAACCTTCAGTCGTAAGGTGTTTGAAACCTTATTTTCATACCTTCAATCGTGAGATTTTTCAAATCTTCAATCGTGTGATTTTTCAAACCTTCGATCATAAGGCTTTTAAAACCTTATTTTCAAACCTTCAATCGTGAGATTTTTCAAACCTTCAACCGTGAGATTTTTCAAACCTTCAATCATGAGATTTTTCAAACCTTCAATCGTAAGGTTTTCAAAACCTTATTTTCAAACCTTCAATCGTGAGATTTTTCAAACCTTCAATCGTTAGATTTTTCAAACCTTCAGTCGTAAGATTTTTCAAACCTTCAATCGTCAGATTTTTCAAATCTTCAATCGTGTGATTTTTCAAACCTTCGATCATAAGGCTTTTAAAACCTTATTTTCAAACCTTCAATCGTGAGATTTTTCAAATCTTCAATCGTCAGGTGATCGAAACCTTCAATCGTGAGATTTTTCAAACCTTCAACCGTGAAATTTTTCAAACCTTCAATCATGAGATTTTTCAAACCTTTAATCGTAAGGTTTTCGAAACCTTATTTTCAAACCTTCAATCGTAAGGTTTTCAAAACCTTATTTTCAAAGGTACGTTTTCAATAGTATCTACCTTTATTTTTCTGCCAACGTTGAATAGTAACTGTTTCAAAATTTTTTGTCTCAAACGTATTCCAGCGAAAGGGTGAATCTGGACTTCAATTCCAAACAAAATCAAAACACGTATCCACATTACACAGTCTTCCGCAATATTTCAAAATAGTGCACAAAAGATTACCTGTAGGTTTTCAAAAAAAATTCTCACATACGTGCAGCCATACTATTATTCAAAAATAAAGTTACATTTATTTCACGTGGAACCATGAATTACACACTCCACTATATCCTTCCTATCTCTCACTGTACGAGACCTCTATCTTTCCACTCTCTAAAAAACAGTCTCCCCAGCAGAAGCGGAACGGCCAGAGATACGAGATCGATAGCGCCATCGATCCAGCACCGTCCACTCCATAGAACAATTGCAGCTTAGCTTCGTATTACTTCCCGCTCGGTTTTAATTCCGCGAGAAATGGCTAGAAAATACCGGCAAAAATATACACCGAATCTCTGGTCCTTTTGAAACGGCGCAACAGATCTGACATTCCCTACCTCTGCAACCTGTTCCAATATCGACAGAAACAGACGAAACGGAAATCAGAAAGAAGGGTACAAAAAGGGTCGTAAAATCTGTCGATTCGCTAGCTAAACCTGAACGACGATTTATTCTATTCTCCATTTTATAATATTTCCTCCTCCCCTCGGAATGCATGTACGTAGCCGGAAGTTATTGGCCCTCGGAATCGTCAAGAAGCGAATTAAACACATTGTTACAAGCCCCCGGGGTCGCTCGATGCATTAATAAAATCGCGTTACGTTTTCCCGTTGCGTGTTCACCGACGTATAAATTAATTACACTGAATTATTACGCTTCAAAAGCACGATAACAACAAATGGCGCAGCAAAAGAGAGACAGAGAGTTAAACGAGCGAGAGAAA
>NW_017100231.1:2255021-2258123 GCF_001263275.1 Habropoda laboriosa | reverse complement strand
AAATTCGCCCACTTACATTTTAAAATCCAATAACACGTTATTAATTATCGTACCGGGCCATCCGTTTATATGACGATCCATAGGTCTTCGTTATCATAGATTACCGTGGACGTGCGCCGACCTGCTGCCTGTAATTACCATTTCATTCCATCCAATTGCACTGTTGTGTCGAGTCCAGAGAGAGAGAGAGAGAGAGAGCGTGTGCGTGCGAGTTATCCCGATAACATCGGCCAGTGATACTTCCAATCAAGCGATCGGCAAAAGTACGATCGAGCTGGATGTGGAATTTCGATTGGTAACGAACGAAACGAAGGGATTTTCTTCGTTTTCCGTTACGATCGATCGCGTAAAGAAACCGTTATCGAGAGTTTTATTTCACCGTGCTTAACACTGTGTTTAATATTATTTTAGACCGTTATAATTGGATGGAAAGTTGAACCGTAATGAGCGTTTTCGGTATCAGGATTGACGGATATACTGGGTGATAAATAGTGGGATTTTGTGATCGATCGTGGGCCATTCTGTTTTGGAACTACATCTGTTTTTAGGATTTAGAATGTATTAGTTCTAATTCGGTTCTAGTAATTCGAGGTAATTTAGTGAAATATTGTCGGGATTACGCTGAGTGGTCCACTTAACGTGGCCACCTTAATGCATCGATCTAAATTTTTTCTGTCTCAGAGAATACAGTTTGCAAGGATCTGCAAAATGACGACCTTAGATTTCTACTGTCTGTTTTTTAAATAATTTTTCAAAGTCACGTTCCAGCCTGTGTTCAAATTTAATGATTAAAAAAATGATTTATCGAAGTCGTTGAATTGGTCTCGATGTTTGCTAACTAATAGCCCCAAAAAATAACTGTAGGTTTAGACAAAAAAAAATTGAAAGTGACGTTGAAAATTTATTGAAAAAGAGATCCTTTGACAAAAGAAATTTCGTTAAGGACAAACATTAAGATTGAAAATTCAGTTAAAAAAAAAAAAAAACAGAAAAAATCTAGAATTAAGGTCATCACGTTGAAGATCCTTTGACAAAAGGAATTTCGTCAAGAAGAAAAATTGAGACGATCACAGACCACCCTGTACATAGAAAACGCCAGAATTCGAGAACACCCTTAAGAGAAATTTTCCCTGTTTTCGAATATCACACACACACACACGCCCCAGAATTCAGCAAAAACATCGTTGCGCCATTCCGAAGCAAAACACGAAGGCGTCGTCGTTTTTCTACGCCTTCATCAAAGAGGGTAGCTCCCCTAATACCATAAAACTCGCGTAAAATTCCTCATTGTCCAATCGAGAAGCGTCTCAGAGGAGGTTGTTGTTTCATCCCGGCAGACATAGAAATCTCAGATTCATTGTGCACCGCGAACGTCTCGATATCTCTCCCTGGCACAAACGACCAAGAACAATGAGCATACAACGCTGATAGAGAAAAGAAGAAAAACACAAGCTATCTCTCATCCAACAAGTAGCTAGACACAATCTACAAAGCAACGAATATTCCTCTGTTCGAGGGACAAAAATCCGATGATTCTTTCGATCTTCGGCAATACTCACTCCTCTGCTATGTACTCGCCATTACATACGCACGTTTGTTCCAAAGAATTTAACAGCAGGATATCGATGCCTTTATGAAAGAGCAGGCACAAGCGTCGCGTGTCTCTTCCTGAATCTCTCTCACGATGCACAGCGATATGCATATCCCCGGTGCATCCGCTCTATTCACCGCTGCAGCTCGTTTACAAGTAATGGCTGCCGTTCCACGATCACCTTTCATCCTGACTAATATCACGAGCAAGCTCGTTTCTCCGTCTTCCATGGCGTTTCGCGCTTTCGATGCTCAGATACACGAATTCCTAAGGTATACACCGGAGGTGGCCATAGCGCGGCTCTCGCAGACGAGTGGCGCGGCTCTTATGCAAATAAAATGTACGTATGAAATATGGTAAACTGATCAATGTCCAAAAGTAAAGCTCTAAATAAGTGGCTCTTTGAAGTATTCCTTCCTGAAACGTGGCTTCCAAAGGTAGTGCAGCTGGCCACCCCTGGTATACACTGTTGTATAAGTTCATTTTCTGTGTGCCTGTGTCACAGGAATTGTGACCAAGTGAGCTGCGAGAGATATAAGTCAGACGTTCCAACCGAAAAAAAAAAAAAAATAGCAATTCGTGTGACATATGCAAATTTTCGTGGAAGCTTTTCACCGTGTGCACAGTAATAAAGAAGATAGGTATAACGAATCTACCATTATTTTTCACGATAATCTCGCCGAGGGTACAATTTCGAATACTACCGAATAACGTTTCATGGTCCTGTGCATTAACTCTTAACTCTGAAACATACGCCTTCGGAGGTTGTCGTGTTTCCAGGTAATCCAACAAGATCCCAAGATACTCGATAGCATGCCAGAACTTAATAAATTCAACAAACGGGTCCAGTGTTTAGCTTGTAGCGTCTAGGATTAACAATTCCTCTTTATTCACCGGCCGCTTACACGACACAGTCGGGGAAAATTTGCTGGAGAAAAATCGGTGGAAAAAGTGTGTCGAGAGTGATCTGATAGAATTTCGACGTTACACGGTTTCACAGTTCACCGTGCTTTACAATCGACCGTATCGAAGTACCTTGGAAACTCGGCAGAATTTTACGAGACTATAAGTACTCGAAGCCAGGTCAATCGGTACCCAATCTTCGAGTATTCCAACTTGTTTTTTGTTAACTACGACTGTGTACTCGTTCTCGAAGCTTCTCACGCCGTCACGGATATTATCGTAGACGTCGCCGAGGAAAGAGAAGACCGTAGAGAGAGAGAAAATTTCACAGCTAGAAGTGTTATATTCCTTTGTCTAGCAGACTCGGTTCAAGCATACCGTTTCTCTCTTGCCGAGGTAAACTCACGTAAAATATCACGCGCTCATAAAGATCCTAACGGAGTGGCGGCGGCGAAAGAAACGCGTTTATGAAACGCTCCGGCTCGAGTGGGCGGGCTACACGTAATAAACGAAGTGCGGTAATAGTTTCTATTTTCCCGCTCTTTTTCGACTAGCATTCTCCGAGGAAAGGAAGCTTGTGTGTGTGGAACAGCGGTGATTTCTTTTTG
>NW_017100231.1:2240195-2254983 GCF_001263275.1 Habropoda laboriosa | reverse complement strand
GCCACATACTTTTCGCACGTTCGATTTTCTTCATGCGAGGATCGCGTGACGTGTTGCATTTCGACCACGGGAGTTGGACAGGTTGAGTAAGATTAATGGGGATAAATATGAAATTTGCATTTTCGTTGTTCAGTGGCTCTGGGGACCGGTTACTCCGGAATTCCTTGCGGAGATACGACCGCGTAATGGAAATTCTGAGGCGGATCCGTCGTCGTTCGTCTTATTTCCTCCGGGTACTGTGACCCGATTGCACACGGCTTGTCGCTTTTCTTCGCGTAGGTTCGTCTTTCTTTTGTCGCTCCCTCGTTTTTTCGTTACGTGCAATCTAAATTTATGTCTACGATTGTTCGGTGCTCTTGATAGGTAGCAGAGTTTCCGGGGTAGCTTGGGTAACGTTTTTACAATTCTTACTGTGAGAAAGTTTGTTTTTTTTTTTTTGGATAATAGAAGTGAAATATTAATAGATCTATTTAACCCTTTCACTGCGGTGTATTTTTAATATGAAATATGAAAAATTTCGCATGACAATTGGGAGAAATGACGTTTAATATATTCCTGTTCGAACGCTCACCACGTTCTTAACCCTTTCACAGCCGCATTTCTCTATTATGAAAAATTACAAAATATAGTATGAATTGAAAAATCTAATACGACAATTGGAAAAAATGACGTTTGATATATTTCTATGTGAATATTCACCAGGTTTCTGATCTTCGTTTGTTCCTTCGTCGTGTCGTGATTGAAAATAGTCGAAAAGAACCTCGGGAGATCGATACAGGTCGAGGGATGTAATGTGATAGAAAATTTCTTGGCCACTGCGCTAACTCTGAACATAACGAAAGTGCACAATCTTGTGGAATTGATTTAATAATATGTTGTGAGTGATGGCGTGAACGTAGCGTGTTTGTCGAATCGTCTCGAGATTTGGAAAACGAGCGAGAAAATTTCTTGGCCACTGCGCTAACTCTGAACATAACGAAAGTGCACAATCTTGTGGAATTGGTTTAATAATATGTTGTGAGTGATGGCGTGAACGTAGTGTGTTTGTCGAATCGTCTCGAGATCATACAGATGAACAGGAAGTAAAACAGTAGAACAGCGTTGTTATTGATATCAGAGAGTACGTGAGAATTCATTGCGAGATATGATAAGAGACCGTTGATCAGATTATCATTATTCCCTTTTTTACGTGTGTTTATAGTTATTATCAAATTATTCTTATAAAATATATTGCTGTTGAACATATTATCACGTGTTATACAACCACACAATCTTTCCATATGGAAGGGGTGAAAAATTTAGGACCAAATTTCAGGATCACGTAGTACTCATCGAAACAAAGAACAAAGTCTTAATAACAATCTACAGTTTTGCTAATGAAATCGAAAATTAGAATTAAAATTCATTTTTATTACTGATACGACCACGAGTGACTACGTTTCTTCAAAAATTAAGAAACTTATGAAAAATTTTACACAGCTCCTTCTGATTACTACTCATTCAGAAGTTTAAATAATTTTCTACGAAAAATTGGAAGAAAATTCAACAATGTCGAGACAACAATAACTGCAACCGATACATTTTCTAACTCAGAACCCACCGAATTTTTCAAACGATCCATCGATCACTTGGCAAGGAATCATAGAAAAAAATTTTTTTTTCTCGCAATAAAGTTCCTACAAAAATTCGCAAAGACTTCTGATAATACACAGGTCGGTCATAAGAAACACTAGCTACAGTGAACGTTCCATAAATTTCACTGCTTTCCTAAACGTATTAACCCTTCCATTACTATCGGCGCCCGTAGACGTTTCGAAGATTTGCTCACACCATATTTTCGCATACCTCTGGTACACTTCCACCTTAATTCAATCCTAAATTTCATTCTTTACCCAGTCTCGCCCCAATTGAACGAACCAAATTTCACAGCCGTGGTTAAAAATTTACAAATCTGCCGCACAAGTTAGGCATTAAAATCTTGCATAGCGAAAGGGTTAATCGAACGCTCGAATCTAAACTCCCCGAAAAATCGTCAAATTTATATACCCCTTCGATCTTCATCAACGTGCACTCAGCGGGATCACGAGGAAAAACGTTAAGACGGTCAATACGAATGACCATAGAAGCAGAAACCCGTTTTCCCGAGCTTCATCGGTCGCGTCGTGCCACCGTGTGTCGTCTCTTTTCCTTCTGTCGCGCTCCGCAAATAGAGTCCCGTCGCAATCGAGTCTTTATTTGATTGCGCTGTCGCTCCCTTCGACGTTCCACTAAAACGTAGCAACGTGTCTCCTAGCTGAGACGTGGTCTCGTCTGGCCGCGTTTTCACGACCACGTTTATTTGCTCCCCGGGCACGTGTGCACACGCGTAAGTACATGCCTACGCGAGAGGAAAGTCGCGTGCGACGCACGTGTCTCCGCGCGCTCGATTTCAATGAGAAGCCGGCAGCACTCGCTGTCGCGATTGTATATACCTAACTGCTATACCCCTCTCTCTCTCTCTCTTCGTCGTTTTGTCCTGGACGAGCGTTTGTTTTGTTGAACGTGTTTGCTTTAACTCGCGTTCACTGTGCCTATGACGGTTTACTCATTCGTGACAGACACTCCTTCAACAGAGGAGGATTGCTAGACGTTGCTAGTCATTGCTGTTTTTAGAAATCGCGTGTAACGTGGTTGTGATTATTGTGCGGGGTGTCTAGGGTGTTAGGGATGTCTGAATTATTTCCGCTGCTGTTGGAAGAAAATGGTGAAAATTGAGATTTCAGCATGAGAATCTTTCTCGTGCACTTTGGTGCAATTAGAGTGTACGAGAATGCATGTTTCGTTAGGGGAAATATTTTGTGATAAGGACGGTGTTTTTGTAAAGCTTATTTTTTAATCCATGTTTTGTATTTAAGTTTACAGAAAATTTAGTAAAAATAGTACGTGTTCCCAGGTATAGAGCTTCCTGTTTAATCCAATTTGCAGACCTAAGCATACAGTGTATTAAACGAAGGTAACACGTTTTCCCAGATATGTGCACTAGCTTCATATTAATAAGTTTCGATAGTTTGAAACAGTACTACTATTGAAATACTACTTCTCATAAAAGCCCCAATTTCTGAGAATGTTTGTGGCACATTATGTTATTGTGATACAGCTCCTTCTTGCACTGGAGCCCTCGATTTATGTGATTTTAAGGACCTGCATCTAATTATAATAAGAAAAGAATGTGTGAGAGGACCTGCATCTAATTATAATAAGAAAAGAATCTTTGAAAGGACTTTTATCTACTTATGATAAAAAAGGAATCTTCGAAAGGACCTGCATCTAACGATGATAAAAAAAGAATCTTTGAAAGTTGATTTTAAAGGCGATCAAGATCATCGAGATTGCAAATAAACACACTTATTACTTTGCTAAATATCCAATACGATGTCCTTTTACTGTGACACATCTCACGAGATGAACAATATACGCTGTTCCTATCGAAAGGGTTAAACGAAACACCCTGTTTTTCCCGATTTCAACATCTCAAAACTCGCACAAACTTCCCACGTACCATCTTTAAACTACACTTGGAGTAAACATCTTCGTCCAAAGCAAATTTATAGAGCTGTTACGAGCCGAGAGGAGAAGATATCAAGCTAGACCTCTTAAAACGAACCGAAACACCCTATAAACAGCTCTGAGAGGGGACGCGATTTGCCGCAGATTCCGCGATTGTTCACGGGCCAAATTCCCGGTCTCTGCGAAATGACCAGTGCGTGGTCCATTCAGCGGAAGGATAGCAGAGAGAGTGTAAGAACACTTTTCGCCGGACGGAATCCTGGAATCTCCGCGGCGAATGACGCCAATTTCTGCCACGATCCGGCCATTACTGCCGGCGAGGGGATAATGCACGGCGATTCACATTCACGCGGGATCGAACGACGGTATGTTCAGTCGATGCGGCGACGGCGGCAATTTCGAAAAGCAAGCGCGGCTCGCGACCGTTCTCCTCGTAATTTTCCAAGGGGGAGAATCCCGCGGCGCATAATAAAGCCACTTACGCTTATACCGGCTATCGCGTGTCATCGTTCCGCGTTCTCTGCGCGCGTAATGGTCAGAAATAGCGCGAACGTTCTCCGCCACCCCGGCCTGGACGCATCTGTCGCGACGGAGGATTCGCCTGGGAATCGTTTTCCATTATTTTCCTGAATGTTGCTACGCGCGATGCCTGGATTCGCGGGGATTTATACGGGAGAGCGTTTGCGGACGCCGGGAAAATAGGAAAACTGGGCTTATTGAAATTCACGCGATTACCTTACACCTATGCGATGTAAACCGGAGAAACCACGGGAGAAATTTGTTTCTTACGCTGTTTATTTTTTGGAACGACTTTCGAATAGAAATTTCTGTGAAAAGTGGAAAACTTTCGAATAGAAATTTCTATGGAAAGTTAAGAATTTTCGAATAGAAATTTCTATGGAAAGTTAAGAATTTTCGAATAGAAATTTCTATGAAAAGTTAAAAATTTTCGAATAGAAATGATATGTCTTTTTTTCATTTGCGATTAATTTTCAAATTTCTTTGTGGACTCTAGCTATCCCTTCCTGAAACATATTTCTATCAATTAATTATCGTCCCTTTTCTTGTTGCAATTAATAGAATTTAGTTCAAAATGGAATAGCGTGCATTTACTTTACTATTTGCGCTTAATTTTCAGATTTCTTCGTGGTCTGTAGCTCTCTCTTCCTCAAACATTCTTCTACCAATTAACTATCGCCACTTCCTTCGTTGCAATTAATAGAATCTATTTACACGGAGGGAAGTATAAAAATTCATAGTCGGGAAACGGATTAGGTTTTTACGTTGAACGTTGCTTGGAACGTGATGCTGGATTACGGAAAAATGTAAATTGCAAGGTGTTACACGTGAAACATCCGGTAATCCTGCATTATCCCATCGTGAAACTACGAAATGTAAATTCAAGGTAAAAGCTTCTCGTATTTGATAAAATGCACTATTAAAATCGACTGGAAATAATGTTTCCAGAGTAATATGAATTAAAAGTGTCCATCAGTTTTAATGGAAATTTTCATTCCAATAAGAAAAGAAAGAAAGAAGACTGAACTTGTTCCCGTAAAGTAGTAGATTAAAAATTCCATAGTTGAAACTATGCTCGAACCGAGAATTTCGCGATATCGTTGAATATATTCTATTGCGTATTAGGTTGAATAATTTAGCAGTGACAGAAATCCACTCTAATAAATACCGTTTCACAGAGTGTGAAAACAAATTTTCTATTCGTCATACGCACTCGGTCGGTTAGCGTGAATAATTTATGAAAGCGGACCAGTTTCGACTCTGCTTTTGTCCGCGAGGATACACCGGTTTGCTTTATTACGTTAATACACGCCTATTTACGAATATATTATTTACGTTGGCTCGCTACGATTTACGCTATCATGATTTATTCAATCGTTAAACGCTACAACTAATGCTAATTATCGTTTCACGAACTGGCCGCGGTCGGATAATTTATTTAATTCGCCCTGCCGACAGTTCCCGCGGTGCCATTGTGTCGATACCGATAATTTCGCTGATTAACGTTCGGCCAGGATGTTATCTAGCCAACGACACGCGACTCAACGCGCGCGTAATCGATACGCGCTCATTTGACAAAGGAGAAATAAAGAAACCGGCGATAGGGACACTTTTCGCTTAGAGAAGTTTCCAATTATCTGCTAATTTCGATGAATTTGTATGATAACAAATTTTTGAAATTTACAAATTTTAACCTTTATTGGAAATTTTTGTATAACTTGTAATGCACAGTGATTCTAAAAGTGTCACTTTATAACGTATGAGAATTGCTTTTTCATAGTAAAAATAAAGTTTTTCGAAATTTCTTTGCAAATTTCCTAGGTGTTCCATATTAGGTACCATTTTTAACCCTCTTCGTTTTGAACGTACACTCAAGACTTTTGGGTGAAAAAGAACCTAAGACCTTACGTGTAATAATTTTTTGTTTCCAACGCGACATATGAACGTAGACAATAAACGTTTAAAATAATGTTAAGGAACGTAAACAGCAAAAATGACTAAAAATTTAAAAAGGCGGTGGGTCAAAAAAGACCCGAAGACCGCTCTAGAGTTAAACTTCCCTCGTTCGACTTCTTTTACATTTTTTACCACACTTCAAGGCACTCAAACTTTTGCACAGTTAACTATTAACATACAAATATCTATCAATTTCGTCATACCTTAAAGTTAGTTTCATTTAAAAAAAAAGCATGTCTCCATGCTTGACAAGCTTTCAAAATCAGGTGTTCCGTATAAGGCGCAATTACCCTACTGAAATAGACAAAGAAAAATCTACAGTGATAAAAGTGTCACTTCACAGTGTATCCTATACAATACATTCTTTTTTCAAACATACATTTTCCAAAGGAACAACGGACGCGAGCCAATTCCCAAGAATTTCCCATAGATTTAATAAACGAGTCTCGAAAAAGATCGATCGAACAGAAGTGCCGGAACTTCAACGGCTTCAGCTACAACGTAGAATCTTTCTGTGATGCCCGGTTTGCTCCAATTCCTCGAAACTGGGAGCAGATATTGGGGTGCCGCTGAATTAAAACACATAAGGATCGTCGTTGCGTAGAAACAGAACTTTATTTGACAGAGATTTTGACTTTACCTGACGTGCGCGTGGTAGAGTGAAGAATGAACGTGGAAATGGAGAAAATGGGGCTATTTAAGGGTTCTGGGAAGATGGACTTTGGGGTTGTGACTATGCAGGGGAGTTGGAAGGTGAAGAGTCCGGTGTGAGTAATGGTGAAAGTGGGTAACTCGTAAATACAGATAGAACTAAGGACTAGGAAGGAAGATATTTGAGGGTGTAACAGTTCGTTTGTTTCTATCGTTGTCGAAATCGAACAAAAAATGGGGGGAGGTTCGACGGTTTCTCCACGTGAGAATGGCGGACCGGTAACGACAAAAATCTACCCGTTGGTAACTTTGTCATCTCGTTCCGCAGAAAATCTGGGTGCTGCGTGAAACAGACATCCTTTCACGAGATGTTCCAGGTAAAACAAGCTAATCCTACAGAGAGTCGACCGCGAAAAGAGGTGCTCGAAACAGCGGCGTGTACGCAGCAGGTGTTCTGTGCGGGTGACGGAGAAGGGAACGGTCGGTGTGGGATAGGTGTGACGGGTTGCTGGAGGCAACACGATCCCCGCATCATAGATGTAACACGAGTTAATACGTGTCGAACACGTCGCGTATTCGGGCCACAGTCGCGGAATCGAAGCGCGCGCGTACGTAAGCGCACGTACGAGTGCACACAGTGCCGTGTGGACGGTGTTTGGGCGGAGTGCAAGTCACTCACAGCTGTCCTCCGCATATGAGCACGCATGCTAAGCATTAATCATATCGAGAACACCCTTGCCACCACCCCCTTCCTCCTCGACGCCTACGCCTCGACCAGCCTTCTCCTCCTCCTGCTGGCTGCTCTGCTCTGCTCTGCCAGGCTATAGCCTTCGCCACCCTCTCCTTTCCTCCGCTTAAGCTCGTTCGCTCGTGCGTCCACCCAGCGATCATGCACATGCACGAGCCGGGAGATGCACGACGCCTATGCGTGTACATGGGGGAACTGGACGCCTACGGGCTCGCGTTCTACCAGCCGTGGGTGCGCTTGAAGTTAGGCTTAATGACGATGTCAGTCACCCTCTGCGGTTGCGTGGGTATCTCTGGATGCGTGGACTTTTGTGTTTTTCAGACAGCGGGGTGGTGTGAGTGAAAAATTTAAGGGGTGGATTTTGATTGTGCGATGTGTACTGTGTAGAGATGACGAGTGGGATGACACAGGGGAGTAAGACACTAGGTTTATCTTTGATACTCAACGTTAGGTGATGGATCGGTAGGTGTGAACGTTTTGGAGAATGATAAGAATGCGTGTGATACGAGTTTGTGAGTGTGTCCGCTTTCTTTTCGCTCGTCGTCTTCTCAGTGGAGGATAGTACAATGCAGAGATGGAAAGAAGTCCTTCGAGAAGGCACAGTGGCAACAGGGATCACGCGATGCGATTAGTATGTGTGACCGTCTTGGACATCTACTTGCATTTTTGGCGAGTGAAATGGGTTCGTGATAGAGATGGATTTGGTTTGGTAGCATCGCAAGAAAGGTTAGTGGAGGTTAAATGGTTTTAAACGATGATTTTTGGCGAACTGTGACATGAATTGCAGAGTTCGCTGGAAGAGGCTTATAGTGGGAATTGGGTATAGTTGGCGGAAGGAATATGGAAAGGTTGTAAGACTTGTCTGGCGTGAAAGTTTACTAGAATGTTCTAGGATATCTGTTCTAGAAGTTCGGAGCCTGAAATTTTAATTAAATGCGAATAAATTTCACTTGAACTTAATTGGAACGATCAGTGACAACTCAAAAAATGCCAATTTTGATACTTTTGCACAGACACAATAGGTTCCATAGATACAGTATTTTTATCATCTAAAACGGCACATTTCTAAATTCGTTAGAGAGCAGATCAGATTATACGATCAGTATTCAACTGTTACTCAAATCCAAATTTTCAACTACTTTTCCTGTAAAATTCATATAATCAACGATCGCAAATGAATTAACCCTTTCAATGCGTTTCCCGCTTATGGACACTCTGAAAATTTACTCACACTTCTTTTGCTGCACTTCTGGCCTAATTTAATCCTTAATTTTCTCTCGCAACAATTCCACCTCAACATAACGAGACAAATGTTAAAAGGATACAGCCAAAATTACATACTAAAATCTGCCGCAACGAAAGGGTTAAAGAAATCTCCCTAGCTCCTCTCTTCTACAAACACAACTTTTGCAAAGTCACACATTTACCAGTAACTTGAACTTTTTACACTACATTTCACTGTTCACAGTTAAAACAAACAGCCCGTACAGTTGTCTCTGTCACGCAGCTAAGGGTGTAGGTCGCCAGGTCGGTAGAACGAGGAGCGTGCGCGGATACCGATTTAACGCGTCACCCATTTACATGTTAACGTCGAAAGGGGTCAGCGTGCCGTTAAAAAGCGACGTTTACGTACCTTCTCGTTAATCCGGCTGTTCCCCGTTGGTGAACACAGCTTTCGCTGGTCGTTCGCGACCGAGCTTCGCGTATCGTGTAAATTTTTGTCCACGTTTTTCCCACCGCTCGTTGTTTTTTTTTTTTTTCACTCTTCCCTAGATCCCCGTTGCGTCGTTTTTTCTTCGTTCGGATTCTGTTATTTTTTGTTTTTCGCCGACGACAGAGAGTTAGAGACGGATGATCGAAGCGACACCGCGACGAAAGCGGATGAATTCTGGCACGTTTGTCGCGGTGATTTCAGGTAGCCTTTTTTTTTGTACGAGAAGCAGTACAGTTTGGGAATTTGCAAAAATCGAAAGAACGTTTCAGCGGGATACTCGCGATTTTACAGAATCGTGGGGTAACTTCGTTGCCAGAATGAATTTCGGTAAAACTAGCGTCGGAGTGTGAATCGCGACGCGAAGTTTGAATAACGAAGCGATAAATTTCACCGAATGGAAGGTGTATAAATCACTCTAACGAGAAAACACCGGGATGATCCACCCTCTGGTTAAACTAACGTAAAATTTTCTCCCCTCTGTTAAACGCGAGGCATTGTGAACCGCAGGCCACCCTCGGTGAACACCTTTTTACCCCGAATAAAGTATGCCGATGGCCGACCGTCTTCCTCCGACAGTTTTCGAAAACATTAACCCGTAAACTCCTCAACTTTACACCCCATAAACGTTCCCCCGAACACGACCATCGTCGCAAATTCTACCGCGATCTACTAATTTTCGATGATTACACCCTAACTGTATCCTTTGTTCAGCAGAGAATCGCGCTAATCCTATTTTTTCTCTCCCTTGTGTGCGACAGTTCGTATTTTCCATCGCGGTGGTGTCGTTGCATCGTCCATAAATTACACGGAAGGAGCACGTAGAGATTGGAGAGTGTAGTAGGTTAGGAGAAGTAGGAAGGAAAGAAAGGGTTGTGTAAACTATTAATCGATATTCCATTTGCATCGACTTCCCGGTACACGCGTCGTCGTTGGACGTTTTTTAAACTGAAAGGGAGAGAGTTCGCATTGGCGTTGAGGAAGTCGCGAGGACAAACGAGGCTCGTTTCGCGCCGACACGTTCTCGTTGGGTGTCTCAGATGGAAAGATTGCAGGACGTAATTACGTTGCTGGTTGTTTTAATGCGGACAAGGAAAAGGGAACGCGCGCGCGGGTTGCCCCGGCCAAGAAATAGTATCGATCGTAATTCAAGAGTGCACGGGACTCGCTCGTTACGCGATACAAAAGAACAATTTTACGGCTGTCGGGTTATTACCTCTATCTCCTCCCCCCTCTCTCTCTCTCTCTCTTTTTCTATCATTCTGCCACTTCCTTTCTCTGCATTTTACCCTCATCCTTCCTGTTGTCTTCTCTCTCTTTTCCTATCATTCTGCCTCTCTCCTTCCCCCTCGGTTTTCCTCTCTCTTTTTCCTGTCATTCTTCCTCTCCCTTTCTCTCCCCTTTCCTCTCATTTTTCCTCCCCCTTTCCCTGTCATTTTCTGTGTCCTTTCCTCTCGTCCTGCCTCCTCCCTTCTGTGTCCTTTCCTCTCATTCTTCCTCTTGTCTTCTATCTCGTTTCCTCTCCTTTTTCTTTCTCTAGTCTTCTCCCTCGTTTCCTCTCCTTCCTCACCCTTTCCCTCTCTTTTCCTCTCCCTCTTCCTCACCCTTTCCCTATCCTTTCCTCTCATTCTTTCTCTAGCCTCCTTCTCATTCTCCGTCTCTCCCCTTTCTCTCTCTCTTTCTCCATCTCCGACAGGCTTCTTTATGCCGTACGCGTCATTAGAAGTCAAATGGAACGCGAAATACCGAATCGGGGGGAGGAAACGAAGTGGCGCAACGAAGACAGAGAAGAGAAGAGATCGCGGGGTGATTGGTGAAATGTATACGATGCAACTGTGCACGTTGTGTCTCGATCGTTAAATTTCATTTTGCTCCTCGTTTATACAAGCAGATTGCCTTACGAATTGCATACTTTCTCCGCGGAGTAACGCGATTGTTCTCGTACACGCTAATTATCCTTTTCGAAATTACCGCAGGATCAAGATGCGGGAGAATAATAATTTCCTCGATGTTTGATTTTTAATTCCGGGGTTGAACGACAGACCGAGATCGTAATCTGTTAATGTCCGCGGTACACCGGGGCTAGGGGGCGAAAAATAATAAGCGGTTTTTATGGAAAATAATTTTTTATCCTCTCCTGCTTCCCATTCGAGAGTTCAGCTTGTGTATTTCAAGTATTTTTTATCACGTCTGCGAGATACACGGGGAACATTAGGTTCTGATGGAATGGCTTGCGCGAAGGTTGAATCCAGCAAAATGGAAAAATCTCCTCCGTCCTTACAGCGACACAATTTCCCTTCGCAAACATATTAACGTACTTGCAACGTGCAGTTACATGCTTTCTTTTTTCCTCTTTTTTTACACAGAATCCTATGAATTTTTTTACATATATCGATTCCTCCGAGTCATTCTCGAGATTCGAATCGAGCCGCTTCGCTGGGAGAAAATTACTCGAGCTGCATAAATGCGAAACATTCGCCATTAATTCGCTCCGTCTAATTTCGAAATAATGGAGCACAGCTTTGCGCGAGGTTCTCAGAAGCCGTTAGCCACTTCAATTATGAAACATCGCGCCCTCTTGTAATATTCATTTCACGCTTGTACTCATTTCTCCATACAATTTTCCGTTTTCCTGAAATCGTCGAGTTGCGGGAAAGAAAACGATACACCGCGAAGTAAACACGAACCGCTCGAGAAAGCGATTTTTATAGGCGATCTTTAGGATAAAAAATTGTTAGATAACTATGAACCAAGGAACTTCAAATTTTTCACACACATGTAGTCATGTTCCAAGAAAACACCGTGTAATTTTCATTCAAGTATCTTAATAATTTCTTAAATCATTAGTCATGTTGAATGGCCACCATAATTCGCAACGCTCCATTCATTTAACCTTTTAGATACGGTACGCCACTATAGTGGCTTCCGCGGATGGCACCAATTTGGACGGTACGACACTATAGTGACTTTCGTGGATCTCATGATTTTCGACGGTATTATACGTTTTTTGCTTTATTTCGCATTTGTTTCGCCTAAACCACATTTCCTGGCAATATCGAAGATAAAAGAATCGTCATGAACGGTTTTTGTGCCGTCCCAGGGGCACCCACTTGCGGACGAGCGTGCTGTACCTAAAAGGTTAAAACCGAGAAAACAAATCTGATCTTAATCCATCTTACTATTATTATCATCTCTACTAGAATAAAGCAAAAAGGTACCATATATTTCGACAAAAAATCACAGTCGCGTAAAGCAGAAACATCATTTCACCTTCTTCAAAAGAGCACCAGCCATCGCAGCCTGTCACTTTCAACAGTAATCAACAAACTTCAACGCCTACACACAAAAACGACGATATTTCTAAACAAATTGATCCCACAAGCAGGACTCTCGCTGCACGAAATTTCGTACAATGTGTATTGTTCCGTTGCAGCGAGCCTGACACGGTTATCTGGCAGAATTATGTCATTAGGCTGGCATGAAGTAGGCCATCTTTTATCAAGCGTAGCATGCCTCGAAACGGGGTACCTTCACCTCGCGCCGCCAACATAAACTACATACAAAATCCATTTAAGCGGGCTCGAGTAAAAAGTTATTCGTAAAAAGCGGCAGGAGTTTCAACAAACACGGGACACAAACAGTCTCTCTCTCTCTCTCTGTGCAAGAGGGGTGGTGCACAATACGCTGGAGAATAATGAAAAAAGGAAGAAGGGAAAAAACGGAAGGAAACCGACGACGCGGGAGGTGGAGAGAAAAAAATTCAACCGGAAAGAAACTTATTCTATCGTCCTACATAACCGCGTATAGTATTGTTTGCACGGTTGTTTGTCGTGTTTGTTTCACAGATTGATTCGAAAAGACATACACAATCCCCTTACGTTGCAATTGTTAGCCAGTTTCCAGATGCGACAATACGAAAAGTCAAACGAAAACTGACCCGTGTGGAGAAGTCGAAAGGATTCGTAACAATGGGAAACGTTATTGCTCGAATAAAGTATGGTAACGCCTCCGGTTGTGCAACAGTGTTGTTTGTTATTAGCAATATCTTGGAGAAGTTCTAGTTTCCGAGGGAAGGCGGGATCGATAGAGAGAATTTCGCGGTGCAGGCTTATTCGCGCGCATGTTTATTCGTTCCAACGGTTCCTTCCTTTTTTTTTTCGTGGGGAGATTGGACGAATTTTGTTAGGTTGCGCGGGGAAATTCGCGTCGATTTTTAATTGCTGAAGTTTCGGAGATGGAATATTCGCGTGTTTTGAAAGAATATTTTTTGTGCGTCTTTTGGAGGTTTGTTCGTTGCAATTAGTGGGTTTTTTCTGTGAGAAGGGAGCGCCTCATGGTGATAATCACCGAAATTAATGAAACTTTGGTATATCAGTAAAATGTTTGATAAGTATTTTTTTTTATTGGCAATGGTGTACATTCAAGGGGAACAAGTACCTTAAAAATGCGGATAATAAACATATTTAGTCTAATATTTCGAAAATTATTAGACAGCATTTGAAAAATAGAAAATTATTTATAATTTTTTATAAGAGTTTGATAGATTTCGTTGATGCACTAGTGGAATGATCCTTGGACTTCCTGTGATATACACTCGCAAGGGAATATTCTGAAGTGATAATCACCGATATTGATGAAACGTTGGTACACCAGAAAAAATAGTTGACACGTTTTTCTTTTTATTGGCAAACGTGCACTTTGAAGGGGAAAGAAATAGTCCTGAAAAGTAAGGATAATAAACGTATTTAGTCTAACATTTAAGTAGCAAAGAAATAAAAAAATACAGAATTATTTATAAAAATTGAAGCTATTCTTGCGTCTCGAGCTTTCAAGTTGTCTTAAGGGAATTTCCATTATTTTTAACGGACTAGCGGAATGAGCCTCGAACTTCTGAAGTGATAATCACCGATATTGATGAAACTTCAGTATATAACACTTCAAAAAAAAGAATTTGACACGTATCTTTTTACCTCGTCCACATTAAAAACATAAAAATCCCGCTAAAAAGGAAGCTCGATAAAAATACAAAATTATCTACAAACTGTCCACTAGAAATTCATAAATTTTCACCTCCTCAACATGGACGACATAGAAAAGCACTTGTCAAATTTTTTACTAAACTACCCTGTACCAAAGTTTCCCGAAAATCGGTGATTATCACTTCGCAAACTTCATAAAATCGAAGGATCATTCCGCCAGTTCGTGAAAAATAATCAAAATTTCCCTCACGCCAAACCAGAAAACACGAGACGCAAGAGGAGCTTCGACTTAACTCGCAAGACAAAAAGAAAGAACCTTCAGTCGTGTCGCGCGTAAGTACATAACGCACTCGCGGTCACTACGGCCGCTGTAACAATGAAAAATTACAACCGGTCACCGGTGTCGCATCGGACCATTCGTTCTACGACATGACTGAGTACCGTAGGAACCAAAAAACACGCGACTGTCCGGCGTATACAACGCTTCTCCCGACAGGATGGACGCTGCTGCTATAGCTGTAAAAAGTCGATGGCCAGTTTCGACGCGGAGCGTCCGTTCTATAAAAGGACTCTCCTACGGTACGTTAGCGCTGGAAAGCGGAGGATTTTTCAATTTTACATCCAGTTCGCCAAATGATTTATAGATTGACCATTGAAATTGGAGTAGGTATGATTGTA
>NW_017100231.1:2234971-2240180 GCF_001263275.1 Habropoda laboriosa | reverse complement strand
ATCTTCCTTTCTAATTTTTTTTCTTCTTGAGCATCTTCAAGGTTGATAAATCGAAGGACGTTACGAGAGAGGAATCGAAGAAGTTGGAAATTGATTTTGTACCGTAAGACAATGCCTATTCGAGTTTATCAGATTTTATTAACCCTCATCCGTCCCCCGTGTAAAAAGATTGTATTATTCTACACTACACTAAATTAATTATTTACCTTAATTAACACCGAGGGACCTTCTGACACTTTACCGACCGCTCGTTGTTCAACTCTTTTCGGGCTCCGTCTTTACTATCGTGTGGGAATATAAGCGCTTATTCTTACAGCTATGCAAATTTTCAATTAAAATTCGTGAGAGTGCCTACTATATCGTTCGCTTTCTCTTATCACAGGGAAATTAGTATTAATAACATTAAAGGGCGCTAAGCGTTGGCAGCGAAAACCTGATTAATAGGCTTCCGGTCGGTAAAGTGTTCAGAAACTGAAGGACGGACGAGGGTTAACCTTTCAGCTGCGGCAAAATTGTACGGACAGCTAGCTCCGCCGCGGACTGTGCTTGAATGACGTTAAGACCGCAAAAACTCAAAAGAGAAAAGAAAAATGCGAATCGAAACGAATGAAAATATTTCCACATTGCACAAATAATGTACAATACTTGCACAGCTTTCAACGCGAGATAAACAAGTGAGCCACTATAGCGGTTTTCCCTAGCAAAATGTTACTTTGTTTATCGTTCTCAAAGATAACTTAGAGTGAAGCCACTATAGTGGCGTACAGTAGCTAAAAGTTTAAAGGAAGTAGTACCTACTTGGAAAAATGGTTGTTCGTTTGTATCTGAACAACGTTGAGTATTGACTGTCGGGTCGATTCAAGGCTGAGCGCAAGCTGGTGACTCCACCTCCTCGTGGTCCCCGCTGGGCAACGTTTTTCCGGTGAATCAGGGGCTTGCCCCGGATTCGCCGTCAAAGCGGCGATGCGAGTCACCTCCCGGAAGGGACAGTCTTCCCTCCTAGTGATCCTCAAGTGGCGAAGGAGGGGTTTTTCCAAGCACCGCCGCATCAAACACCTGCATGCGTGACACTTCGCAGTGGTTAGAAACGCTACCCCACCACCGTTGTAATAGGCCCAGCCTGAGGCAACAGAGCGAGTTCAGCACCAAGAAGCTCGGTACGACACTAACTGTCGGGTCAATTAGGATGCTCGCAGCTCCGCCTCCCCGTGGGCCCCGCTGGTAACGACGCTCCGGGCTGCCGGTTTCCGAGATTTTAATTGAACGAGTCCTCGTTTCACTCTTTTTATTTATAATTTGCGTCAATTTTCAACAAACTTCTCGAATTTATTGACGTGCTCGTCAAGTGACTTCAAAATTAAACGACTCGCTCCTCTCAAAAATATACTTCACACGTCAAATAAAACTCTTCGTAGAACATTATCTTCAGCTTCGTTAAAATCGTCAATTTTCACTAAACTTCTCGAATTTATCGGAATAAAAAAGAAGTACTACGCGTCAACTCGCGTCAAAATTAATTACACATAAAATAACAAACTCTTTCGAGAATCCTATCTTCGTTAAAGTTCGTCAATTTCCAATCACCTTTACAATCGACTCGAAAATAAACTAAAAATCCACGTTCGTCAGAATTCCCACCTGAAATCGAACAAAAGGTAAACTTCTGACGGACCGTTAAATTTTTCACTCGATCTCCCGACCGGCAAATAAACTGAAAAACCGAAAACGAGGAGTTCGTCCAGCATCCTATCTGAAATTCGTTAAATTATCCAACAAAACGTTCGTGTCACCAGGTTGGAAAATCGAATAAAGCCCACAAACCGCACACAGTACTTGTCGGGTCAATTAGAATGAAAGTTTTACGGGAAACCACTAGAGGGTTATTGATCATATCGACAAATATTGACGACGCTTTTCACTCCGTTACGCCCTCTGTTTTCCCTGCTACCTCGGTTCCAGAGCTCGAGTATTTATAGGTACTTTAACTTGTAAAAATTGCTCCGCGAATAATATTTGTCCACGTGCGGAAGCGCCTTTTAGAAGATCGAAATAATCTTCGTAGGTATTGGTATTTCTTCGGGGGAACGTTTAGGAGGAATATTCTGTTTCGCGAATGGGAGAAACTTCTTAATAACGTCGCCGAGCAAATAAACGACATTTTTCCTCGGAATCGTGCGATTCTCCTGGGCAACGGTCATTCCCTCTGTCACAAGCATACACCGTTCTCGATCAACGGATAGAACAAATAAACGATCGAAAACGTGACCGGAAGTACGAATTCGACGAACAAAAGCGACTTTAGGTTTTCTTGGTTTGAACAGTACCGCGGGGGATGATCGTGGGGCAATTTTAACCGCGAGAAACTTCGACTTTGCCGCATCGACTGTGTGTATTTAAACAATAATCAGAGCCACGTTGCGCCAGGGGGGAAAGGAACGGGGAGAATCCACGTGACCACGAATTATCTGGAACGGAAAAGCATTAGGTGCAAAGAGACGAAGAAGACTCACGAAGAAAGGTGCTTTTTTACTTTCTTCGGAGGTTTCCGAGATTTTAATTGAACGAGTCCTCGTTTCACTCTTTTTATTTATAATTTGCGTCAATTTTCAACAAACTTCTCGAATTTATTGACGTGCTCGTCAAGTGACTTCAAAATTAAACGACTCGCTCCTCTCAAAAATCTTCGTAGAACATTATCTTCAGCTTCGTTAAAATCGTCAATTTTCACTAAACTTCTCGAATTTATCGGAATAAAAAAGAAGTACTACGCGTCAACTCGCGTCAAAATTAATTACACATAAAATAACAAACTCTTTCGAGAATCCTATCTTCGTTAAAGTTCGTCAATTTCCAATCACCTTTACAATCGACCCGAAAATAAACTAAAAATCCACGTTCGTCAGAATTCCCACCTGAAATCGAACAAAAGGTAAACTTCTGACGGACCGTTAAATTTTTCACTCGATCTCCCGACCGGCAAATAAACTGAAAAACCGAAAACGAGGAGTTCGTCCAGCATCCTATCTGAAATTCGTTAAATTATCCAACAAAACGTTCGTGTCACCAGGTTGGAAAATCGAATAAAAAGCTGAGAATTCCGTTAGAAAGCCCGATGCTTATTTCTCTCCGTAGTCTTCACCGACCACCGATCGGTAAGTTTCATCGCGGAGTGCAAATAACGAAACGAAACTGTCGCGCGTCAAAGCCGATTAACCCTCATCCGTCCCTCAGTTTCGCGTTCGAAAACGTGACCGGAAGTACGAATTCGACGAACAAAAGCGACTTTAGGTTTTCTTGGTTTGAACAGTACCGCGGGGGATGATCGTGGGGCAATTTTAACCGCGAGAAACTTCGACTTTGCCGCATCGACTGTGTGTATTTAAACAATAATCAGAGCCACGTTGCGCCAGGGGGGAAAGGAACGGGGAGAATCCACGTGACCACGAATTATCTGGAACGGAAAAGCATTAGGTGCAAAGAGACGAAGAAGACTCACGAAGAAAGGTGCTTTTTTACTTTCTTCGGAGGTTTCCGAGATTTTAATTGAACGAGTCCTCGTTTCACTCTTTTTATTTATAATTTGCGTCAATTTTCAACAAACTTCTCGAATTTATTGACGTGCTCGTCAAGTGACTTCAAAATTATACTTCACACGTCAAATAAAACTCTTCGTAGAACATTATCTTCAGCTTCGTTAAAATCGTCAATTTTCACTAAACTTCTCGAATTTATCGGAATAAAAAAGAAGTACTACGCGTCAACTCGCGTCAAAATTAATTACACATAAAATAACAAACTCTTTCGAGAATCCTATCTTCGTTAAAGTTCGTCAATTTCCAATCACCTTTACAATCGACCCGAAAATAAACTAAAAATCCACGTTCGTCAGAATTCCCACCTGAAATCGAACAAAAGGTAAACTTCTGACGGACCGTTAAATTTTTCACTCGATCTCCCGACCGGCAAATAAACTGAAAAACCGAAAACGAGGAGTTCGTCCAGCATCCTATCTGAAATTCGTTAAATTATCCAACAAAACGTTCGTGTCACCAGGTTGGAAAATCGAATAAAAAGCTGAGAATTCCGTTAGAAAGCCCGATGCTTATTTCTCTCCGTAGTCTTCACCGACCACCGATCGGTAAGTTTCATCGCGGAGTGCAAATAACGAAACGAAACTGTCGCGCGTCAAAGCCGATTAACCCTCATCCGTCCCTCAGTTTCGCGCCTTAATGTGTCCCGCGGTGTTAATTAAGGTAAATTCTTTCATTAAATATAGAAACTAAAGAAAAATCTTTTTCTACAAACAGCCGAACAATACAATTTCTTACCGGGGAAATGTGTCAAATTGACAGGAGGGACGGATGAGGGTTAAACGGCGGCGAGCAGGGCGCGATATCGGGGCAAATTTGCAGAGGCACGCGCGTTGTCACGTTTGAGAACGCCAGATAGGATCGTTGAAGAGTCCGTATACGGTGGTAGGTGGGCGACGAGCGGTCGAAAATTCACGGGACTGTCAGGAAGCCTTATCGCGAACGATGATCCCGATGAAACTAATACGTTAATCGTAGGAACAGCTGGTGTTCGCGTGAAAGCGTCGTGAATTGGAAAAGAGAGAGAGAGAGAGAGAGAGAGAGGTGAAAAGTATGGTAGGGAACGAAGTTTGAAAAAGTGTTCTACCTGATACTTGCGTAGGTCTTATTTACGGCTGAAGACCTCTTCGGGGCAGGTATAAGCGGCGGCAATAACCAATCAATTAAGTGGACTCTGTTGCGCCTCGTCGTTCAAGGGCCGGACAAGGAAATTCCCGTTCTGGCGAGTGTCCTCGAGAAATGGCCAGTTCGATTTTAACTGTCGAAACGGGAACAGTGTGTGCGTGTAAGTTTGCAATTTCGAAATGGATATAGGAATTTTTTCGGTTTGTTGTTTAGTTTGGAAGAATTGTTGTTGTTGAGGGGTTTTGTAAATTGACGGGGTTTAATCGCGAGTCGAGAATGTTTCTGCACGAGGGTATTTTCAGGGTTTTAGGTTATGTCTCCTTGCAACGTGTTTACTCGTGCGGTTAGGGTGCGGAAGATGGTCGATTCATTGTTGAACATATAAAATATAAAATGATAACAACTGAACGATAATTCAATTTGAACGATTAAAATGAAAATATTTTTCAAAATTTATATTATATTATATTTTCAGTTTAAATTTGTATCTTTAA
>NW_017100231.1:2229156-2234774 GCF_001263275.1 Habropoda laboriosa | reverse complement strand
AAATCAAAATATTTTTTTACAATTTATATTACCTTTCAAGTTTAAGTTTTTGTATGCTAGAACTTCTTCAAACAGTGGCCAATTTAATTGTAGAGAATATAATATATAAAAGGATGAAAATTAGTATTACCCGTATATGTTAAAAAATAATTAAGTTTGAACAATTCAAATCAAAATATTTTTTTACAATTTATATTACCTTTCAAGTTTAAGTTTGTATGTTAAAAATTCTTCAAACAGTGGCCAATTTAATTGTAGAGAAATATAAAATATGAAATGGAGAAAATTAGTATTAACTGTATACCCTAAACAATAATTCAGTTTGAACGATTAAAATGAAAATATTTTTGAAAATTTATATTACATTTTAAGTTTGAATGTTCCAATGTCTTCTCAAAGTGTTCAATATAATTTGTAACAACTTGAAAAACTCTCACCGTGATACTTGCAAGTTTACGTGTACAGTGTCCAAACCTTACCCCGTGTTTTCACAACTCGAACCCGTGCATACAGTGAAATATGTGAATAATACAGTTGCTATATTGTGTTTAAATTGCGGCAGTGTAGCATAGTCTGACTTGTGTTTGAATATTTGACGTACGTGCCGTGTGCTTTCGTGTATATAACAAAACGTGCGGATAGTATAAATCAAATATAGCTTCTACTATACCTGGACTGTTGCAGAGGATAAACCACCGCTCCGTTTGGATGTTTGAATAGCGAGTCGCCTCGGTCGTAAGTCAAAAGACACAAAAAAACAAAGAAAAACATATAAAATTATTCGTTTCACGTGTTTCTCACGGTAAAAAAAAAAAAAAAGGAAGAAAGAAGAAGAAAAAACGTGCTTTTTATGTTCCATTAGACTTATCGCAATTTCGTTGCATTAGCTTTCTCACGGTAAAAAAAAAAAAAAAAGGAAAAAAGAAGAAGAAAAAACGTGCTTTTCATGTTCCATTAGACTTATCGCAATTTCGTTGCATTAGCACGAGGAAATAAAAAAAAAAACGAAGCTCGCAGCTGTAATGAAGAGAGAAGTGTGAGATAAGTGGATTACAAAGAATCGGAGCGAAAAGCTAGCTACCGGAGCCAATTTTCCGATACTCCTAATCGAGGTTCGTTTAAATCAATTAGAAAAGAACCTCCATAATCGGCCAGTTCTTAAAAACTGATTCGAAACCGGCGCACAAGTGGTATCTTGGAAAAAGTTGCCCGAATCGTTTTACCTTAACGATCTACCCCTTTTCTTTTCTTCTTTTTTCCCCGGTTTTTCCAAGTTGAGAAGATGACCAAAGCCGATATTCGTGAAATCCTATTCCCAGACTACCGTAACTCCTGCTCTTATTTTCCCTCTATTTTAATCTGGACGGAATAATCCGATACAAACAGGGATAGAAAAATATGCGTATACAAATTCGTCCACGGCAAAATATGGAAATGCAATATTTCGAAAATGGTAACGCAAGGAGAACTATTTCCAGGGCAAACATATAGCCGGCGAGGGTGCATCGTGTGTTTCAGATTTTCCAAATATTCATGTCCCGTCGGTTATTGTTATTTCGATCAACTGCGGTATTTTCTGACCTCGTTAAAACATACTTTTTACTCTGTGACGAAGAGAACAGGTACGTGTCGATGATAGAAAGATGACACGTTGTTGCCGGGAGACGCGAATTCGCGAATTGTCATCGTTCGTTTTGCCACTTTTCATTCGCTTCTCATCTTCACCTTTGAACGAAGTGTTGAAAATTATTTTTAATTTACGGACACGCGTGAAATTGACGCGTGAACGAAATCGCAGATCTTCTTAAACGTATTCTACGCTATTAACCCTTTGCACTCTTTGAGGCGACTAAGAAGCGACGTTGTATTTACCATTAGAGGCAACTGTGACGATGATATTTTCCAAGACAGCAGATCTACGGACCTCCATGAATTGCTCGCTACATGCTTCGGGATCACAGCGGTGAAATAGTTTGAAAGAATATTAGATTTAAAAAGTTACATTAATTTTTGCTACTTCCTTATAGAAAAAAGGGCCTTCGAGTGCAAAGGGTTAACTGATAAATGAAACTTTGTGATATTATATATTTATATAAAATTTATAATAAACGTAAGTGATAGGAGAGAAATGTGAAATTCTAGAAACTACAGATATGAAACGTGTCGATTTATCATTTTCGGGTTTCGAACCATCTCACGGTGCATATACCGGTAGCGATGTGTTAACGATTGAACAGTAACTCGAAAGCACACCTCGAATCTAACCTTGTTCGATAGCGAGTCGCATTCCAGATGGAGAGTTCACAGGTCCGTCGATAGTTGGTCCCTTTGACGATGCTCGAAATGACTTACAGCCTTGTGTATTAGAGCGAGATCTCCCGTTGAAAGGGCGGTGGTAAGAAAGAGGAAAAGAGAAACGGGGTTTTGGTCGCATTCGGTATGGGTGGATTACGTGGAATCTGGGATATCTCGGCGATCGAATTCGATTTGCAAAGTACAAGCGCCCAGACCTGGCGGGCGAGAGAGGCCGATTGAAAATAGTTCGGTTTCAATCTCGCCCATCTTGGAGACTTCTCGAGTGCTCCTGAATAAACACTGACTCTCTGTGCACGCTGGCTGAAATCAATTTAACGGAACAAGCGAGGTGTGTTAAGGTGGGTGAACGCGATAAAGGAACGGACCTCGCTGGATAAGTATATGGCGGGAAAATTTGAAGAGAAGAACCGCGAGAAAAGAGCGAGATAAAGAAGTCAAGGATCCGTCCGTTGTCGTCGACTCTTCTATCTGGTTTGAATAAAAAGCCGCGCGACGGCCAAACGAGATGGAAACTTACCACTTCCTTTCCAGCCTCGAATCCGAAATCCAGTTTTCAACGGGAAAACGAAACGAGAGAAACTCGTGGAAATCTTGTTGCGCATACTATCGATAATGCATCCTTCGCGAACACCGACTTACTGACGCGGAGAGCTCCTCCTTCTGCACCCGTGCCGCCTCAAGGATTCTCACGCGGTAAACTCGCGTAACAATCGTTGCATACATAGGTATTCGCTGGATAACCTTTGCTACCCTTTCGCGTGCAACGAAATTTCCGCGACAATGCTCGGGTAAAATCGATACTTTTCCTTGGAAATTTTAGTCATCCCGGCGTTACTTGAAAAGTAGGAAAAACGATCGCCGATCTTAGAGTTTACATTGGTAAGCAAGGAATAGATCTTTTATCAGACTTATCCTCGAATTTTCTTCTTTCTCTTGCGTTGTAACTTGCTAGAATCTGTCATATTGCGCTGGAGCAAGAAGTTTCACTTGCACGACTGCTTTAACCCTTTCGCTTCGACAAATTCTAGTACATAACGCGCGTGGCAGATTCAGACGTTCCGAACGTGTCGTTTTAAAATTTGTTTCATCGAATTAACGTGGAAGAGTGCAGAGAGTGAAATTAAGGCTGAAATTAATACGGAAGTGTGCCAGAAGGCTCGAAAATTTTCAAAGCGCCAATAGCAGTGAAAGGGTTAAAGAAACTCTATCGAGAAAAGCGTCGAACAGGAAGTCCTGCAGATTACCGAACGAAGATAACCATTGATTACCTATTAAAAAGCCTGTGTCAATAAGCTAATTCAACGATAAAAAGCGAAACAGCGAAAACCAACGAAGATCGTCGAAAAAAAATAAAAAAACCAACGACAAGTAGAAGTCCATTGTTCAGTGTCTAGCGACGGGAGGCAACTCGCGCCATTAGAGAGGGTTGTGTTTCGACTCTCGACAAATATTTGCCGACGGTGAAACAGGAAGACTGACATAGAACACGCGTGTGCACACAATGGAGAGGAAAAACCGGCGATACAGATGGATCGATAGTACCGCCCTGTTATTTATATCTCGCTCGTTAATCCGTCCCGCGATCCGTGGAGGTCCGATAATGCGTATAATTCGGGTAACGGCGAATCGTTGCCAAGGTTCGTCGAATGACCGTAACGCAAGATGAACGACGTCGAAAAGCGCGATGTGTAGAGGGTGGAGCCGACGCGACGACACCCGACAACAACTCGTACACCAGAGCCGCGCGTTCGAAGAGCCGTGCAAGATATATACGACAGGGTCCGTGTGTTCCGCGCGAGGCTACAGAGCGGGCGGGAAATCTGTTTGACCCGGTCACTGAACGGAGAGGAGAAATGGAGCAGCCGGACAGGCTCGGCTCTCGAAAATTCCATCGATTATCGTATCAACGCGAGGACGATATCGCGTCGCGAAATTATTCTCACGGAGAGAGAGAAAGAAGGGTGGTTTGGCTATCAGATGGCGAGTGAAAATTATTTTGCAAATGTGAAGAGAGACACGAATATTTTTTTAAATTAGAATGAAATTTAACCCTTTAAGTCTCACGTTTTTCTCAATTTCATGTGCTAACAATGATCGGTTTTTTTTTTTATTTTTTAATCATTTCCTAGGCGTACAGAAATAAGTTTCCCATTTACTATTTTTGCGGGTGACTTGGCTATCAAATAGCGAGTGAAAATTATTTTGCAAATGTGAAGAACGGCGCAGAATTTTTTTTCAAATTAGAGTAGAATTTAACCCCTTGGCACTCGCATTTTTCTCAATTTGGCGTGCCAACAATTTTTTTATTTAATTATTCTCCAGTCGTATAGAAAACAAGTTTGCCATTTATCGATTTTCGCGATAAAATCGAATAATTAAACAAAGTTGCACTTTTTAAACACGCTAATCATCGACTCTTTCGGAAGAAAGGTCTTCCCTCGATTTCGTAGTTTCCCAGCTACGTCATCGCTGTTCATTATCACGTGTAATGTTTTCACCGCTTTTACGACCTTAATTGTCTCGTATTTTTCCACCGCGCTCCGACTTCCGTATGCATTGCGTTCCACTTTTCTTTTTCAAGCTGAAAACACCGCGCACCATTCTGACGCACAATGTTTCCCCGTGGTTTTCGGCGAATTTTTCCACCTTTGTCGCCGAAGAGTTTTATCTTTTATCTCGCAGTGTGTTACTGCTCAGTTTACCTGTGCTTTTACCTGAAATACCGGACGATCGATACGTTCCTGCACAATCCTCATTGTCAAAGACTGTAACTTATAAATACTCAAATATTACCGGTTACATTTTAATACAATAGGCGTTAAATTAAGAAGAGAAGAAACACAGAGAAAATTTACTGCTTCACCTTATGCTAATCCCTTCCGTATACGCCATTACACAGCTCGCAGTTCATCCTCGAAAAGACTCGCGCAGTGTACACACGTGCACCACTGAAATTGCATCTTAACCTCTCCATACGTTGCGCTCATTTCCTGCCGCACGTCCCATCACGAGAGCTTGACGCTCGAAAAATTCTCCTCACCACGACCATACTCGACTATCCTACCAACGTTACAAACGCAGACAGACACAGACAATCGTACGGTTTCAGCTGGCGAATAACTAAACAGCGAGGAAGAAGCTCTTATTCTTCTCGCTTCCTGATGGTTATGGGTCTTGTGAAACTCCCGCGGCGCCTAAGTATGCATTTCTGCAGCTTATTACACGTATAAAGTATCCGATTTAACGTCGCGCTTTATCTTTCTTTCATTCCCTCCTTTCCGTCTTCCGGGCCACGGCTGAAA
>NW_017100231.1:2228329-2229043 GCF_001263275.1 Habropoda laboriosa | reverse complement strand
ATAATTTAATTCGTATTACGGCCGTTACGAGTGGCAAGAAGAAGAAGAAGAGGGCTGGAGGCGGCACGCTGGATGTTTCGTGCATTTGAAATCGAGGGAAGGAAGAGGGATTCGTTTCGGTGGTTTCCGGTGGTTGTTGATAGTAGTAACGGCGTGGCTCTTTTCACGCGGCGAAGAAACAGCCTGAGAGAAAAGGGGTAGCTCTGCGGTTCTTCCGCAGCGTAATAGACGTTCCGACCGAGATGCCGGAGAATTTTCTTTGATGGAATATGTCGAAAACGGTGGATTTTTCAATGGGAGGTCTTGGTTTTCGAGCGGCGCCGAGCTGCGTGTGCGCGCTTGTAAAAACGCGACGATAAGATTTATTCTTCTCTCTACGAGGGTGTGTAAGTACGGGTTGAAAGAGGTACGCGTTCGTCGAGTTGACTTAATTTTTAATTCAATTTTTCCCGGGGAAAATTGTTTGGGGTTTTTACTGGGAGCTGGGTTCAGGGAAATGTAAATGGGAAAGGACAGACATAGAAACTTGATTTTTTTAACAGTTTTCCGGGTTGAGTTCCCTTTGAATGACGAATACCACTGTAGAGATGCATTTAGAGATTAATTAGCAATTTCTTAGGGAGTGAAGAGTGCCATAATTCATTAATAAGTGACAGTTTTTGCATTGAAAATAGGAAATACTAATAAAATAGATAATAAAAATTTTGAATTTTG
>NW_017100231.1:2225763-2228153 GCF_001263275.1 Habropoda laboriosa | reverse complement strand
AGTTGGCGTAGCGCGCAAAGCCTCAGCTTGCTAAGTCGAAGGTCCTGGGTTCGATTCCCGGTTGGGTCCCTCAAAATTTTTTCCGTCGATTTCTACAATAAATAAATAATCTGCAGATAAGACTACAAAGAAAAACTACAATAAAATCGTTCACGATAAATCCATCCACTTCAGAAAATTCATTTAAACCAAGAACCTGACGCGACAACAAAGCTCCATCGCGACCTCGAAAATTAGCACGTTCAACGAATTTCCTCTTGAAATCGGTTCGATTGAAGTCGAGATGAAAATTACCAGAGAAATTAGCAAATACTAGGGAATTTATCAGGCTATTCCCGTGAAATAGTCAGGGCGAGACAGGTGGGGAATTAATTTATACGTAATAAGGTGTGAAACGGGAAATATTTTCCTGTTACCGGGAATAATTTGATCGATCCGCAAGCAAAACTAATAAGCGAGTCTTGGACCGAGGTTCTCCTGGTTCCACTTCGACGACAGCCATTACGAACTCTTCGTTAGTAAGTCACGGTAATTAATTATCAAGTTGCCGTGAAGCCTTCGTATACACGCTACAAAGGAGAAAAAAGAAAAACCATATCCGTGCTTTTGATTGACTCTTTTGCCTCGACAGGCGAACCTATTTGACCGCGGCAACATGAATCAGACTTTCCTTTTTAATTGATAACGCACTGTGCTTGCGTGTACGTAGAGCGATTTTTTTCTCTAATTGTGCGTGGACGCGTTTGAGAGTTGAAAGCAGATCTCGAGATGCGAAATAATTGCACCGTGGAGAAGGTTGTTTGATATCCACTCTATCCGAGTGGCATGTAAATAAAGCGAGGATAAAAATCTCGCTGCAATTTCTCTACGTTGATCGGGATAATTTTATTAATATTTAATACACGAAGGTGAAATATCGAAATTATCGCTGGAAATTATTCATTTTTATTCCGTACGGTATTAAGAACGAAATAACGATCGCTCTCTCTGTGTTTGTCGCAAGATTACCTCGCCGGATGAAAGCTCGATCATAAATACGCGTTGATTAAGCAACATCCGGAATGATTAAAAATGAAACGAACTTCCACGAATGTTGATGAAGCTGAAATAATTAACGACCCCCGACAAATTTCGCTCACTTGGGCGATGTAAAGGTGATGGTACTTATATGCTACATTATACACAGCGTATGTATAATAAAGCTGGTGCACTTAACGTGGATAATACTTTCTACTTTCTGTTTTAATTGCTCGCCACTGATTAAAGGATTCCACGCGAATGTAACATTTATACATTGAGTCGTTTGTTCTGTTATGTCCCTTTTATCGATATTCGTCAAATCAATTAATAGGATTGTAGAAGATGAACTACTTGTTCTTCGTGAAACATAGAAAAACCTCTTCTTGCCACGTGAACGAACATTTTTACATTTTTTAACGATGCTCGGATACTGTACAGATACAGAAAATTCTTTTCACAAACTTTTCACCACTTTTTTCCCTCCAAAAAAAAAAAAAAAAAAAAAAACCGAGAATACGAAAGAAATAATTCGTCTGATAAACCATTGAAGTTCAAATACTTCTCTGAAAAAAATTTCCCCAAGCACTCGACGTGCTCGCAATTTTTTAACGCTCAAAAACCTTCGAGCTTTCCCAACTTCACCATTGTAACGTTCCCTCGAATAACGTACAATATTTCAATAAAAATCGCTGCGTACCGTCTCGCGAGTTTTCTCTGACAAAACTACCCGGTAACCGAACAGTTTGCACAACGATTGAAAAATATTTCCCTCGGTGTTTCGCCAAAGGAAGAGAGAAAGAGAGAGAGAGTATCCATCGAGACGTTTGCCCCTGTGTATCGTCGTAAGTCTTTGTGGCTCGTGAATCTGCCGCGATCGAGTTTTCCGCAGCCGTTTACATGGAAACAATCGAGTTACCGAGAGAAGCGCGAGTGTAAGATTTATCGAAGATGACGAGCCGTTTCCTCTGACAGATTAGATTACAGGAGGAAGGGGAGAACAGGCCAAACCGTATTTACGTCAACGTGTACCAGGGAAATGGTCGAACTTTTATCGTGCGAACAATTGCCCATAAAAGATGCAGAACCGCTACCCACTGCTCCACTGTTTTCTCGTTTACGAAATCCTCGACTCTCCGGTTCCACCGTGTCTCCCTCCCCTCTATTATACGTTTGCTCCAACTAGATGCAGATTGGAAAGCTGTCCGAATTAAATGGAATAGCTTTTATTGCTTTACACCTAACCTGGTTCTGGGAAATAGGCAGTTACATAGGAGAGAGAGTGGGTTTGAGCTTCGGATGTCGGATGCCGGGTCACCTCTGACCCGGCTTTTATACGAGACACTTAGAAATCAAAATGGTTAACGCTGTAA
>NW_017100231.1:2217525-2225615 GCF_001263275.1 Habropoda laboriosa | reverse complement strand
ATATTTTAAAAGTATAAATTTAATTTAAATTAAAATTAGGTATTATTTCTGTCATTATTTGTCTGTCATTTAAAGTAGAAAACATGAAATCCGTCATTTCTTCGTGGGTTTGGTAGTTCTAGTGTCAAGCCTTGGGTCACATTTGACCCGGTCATCGAGCGATCCTCAGTTCGAGGGTTAATTCAAGAAGAAGCGTTAGAAGCTGAGAGAAAAAAAGGGTCCATTTAAGAAAATCTGTCGCGGTGAAAGAGGACGCGTAAGACAAAGGATCTATTTGGAGGAGTCACAATGGTTGGGACGAGGATACGTGGGAATAGGGATTGGTGAAAATCCCTCTGTTGGTGGGGCTACTCAGGCGGAATAAAACGGACGCATCTGTGGGGAATGTTTATGACGCGAGACATCTGCCTGACAGACGTTGCGTGGACACTTTCCCTTGCAGATCGCCAAAACACTGGCCGTTTAGGTTTTACCGAGATCTACGCCCGGACGTACGAGTCCCATTTACATTCCCGCTGCTACGTTTTAACTCATCCTCGACCGCACACACTCGTGAAAGATGATTCTTAAAGTCAGCGGGTAAAAACCGCCCTTGGGAATGAATTATGTTCACTTTAGCGTAGCTACGAAGGCTACAAAAGGAGGAATGAAATTTTCCCAGCTAATTTTACGTACCTGTGGTTGCCTATTGTGAAACTTGAAAATTTCATAGTGACGATAAAGTTAGGTATCTTAACACTGGTTAGGTAGATTAAAGAGAAATAAGGTATTTTGAGTTGTGTTGATGTTTCAAATATTTTCCACGTTTTCTCGCTTGATTTTCTGGTTTTCCTGCATCCACTCGTTCCACCATTTTCTCATTACCTTATCCTTCCACTCTCGTGCAACGCAGCCCGATTCAGAAGCCTCTGATCCGCGCTAACTAATCGTTTCTCAAGACACATGATTGACGTTCCTTTCTGCATACGAGGATAATAAATGTGCCGGTGTACTTTTCGCGCCTGTAATGCATCACTGGAACCATGATTGAGTAGGCGAAACAGGCATACACACTACCACTTATAGGTATTTTTCTGTATACCTCTTCTCTTTGTTCAAACATTAGATTTCTGATTAATTTTTCGAAAGGATTTCAGCTTTTTTAATCCTCTTGCTCCGAGGAAATAGGACACTCCTGTATTGTTTGAAATATTATGGGCGAAACAGGAGAGAAGATTTTATTAAAAAAATTTGTAGACAGTGTATTTTTCGAAATATTTGTATGGAATTTTCACAGAAACGAGAAATTGTCGAAAGGTAATTCCAGTGTGAAACGAATTATGGAATTCAAAGGATTAAACAAGGGTTAGAAAAAAAGTTAAATCCTTACAATCTTTAAAACAGAACGATTCTCCGAGTGTGAATTGAATTGTGGAACTGAAAGGGTTAAATAAGGATTAGAAAAAAATGAAATCCTCGATATCCTCCTTAAAAACTACTTAAGCAAAATTATTTACCACAGAAATAACCAAACACTATAAACAAACGTGTCATCAACTATATTAATTCCACATTAATCACCTTAATTACAAACATCTAGACACCATAATGTTACTCAACAAAATAGCCTCCTCCCTCCGTTTCAGTATCACGAATACGTAGCAAAGGAAAGACTGCAATAAGGCGGAAATAATTCCTCTACCCGAGAAGATAACGTAAACCATGCTGCTCTGCTCCGCGCGTCTTTCGAATAATTAAATATTTCTGCGGCTGGATGCTTCTTCCTGTTGAAACGCAGACTAGACTAGAGATTACCCTCGGAAAATCTGCCTCCTCAGACCCTTCGGCTTGCCTTCTAAATGAGAATGCTCGCTATATTCCGCTGAAAACAGTCCGTCATTCGCGAAAGACGAGTAACAGCGACAGGATCCTCGAAAGAGGCTGAACCTTTGCGAGGAGCTCACGTCCAATCAGACTCGATCGATAACTCTTAGACGATATTCCACGAGAGCGTATTCAATTAATATAGTCGCGAAAGTGGAGAAGCACTTTGTTATGACTTGGAGCAATATACAAGCACGACGATTGTCTTATTGTTAGAGAGAGGGACAGATTTTCCATCGTGAAATCTATAAGGTAGGGCATTTAAACGGCAAATCTGGCGATATTCGGGGATTTAAAGTAACGAACGTTTGTTGTATTTTATTATGACACGGGGGATTTTATTCGCCGGTCAGTTGGTTTTTATTGGGAAACACTATAAATTGTTCTAGATAAATGATAATCCCGGTAAAATCGTGGAAGAAGTTTCTGTTATAATTATTCAAATATATTTCCCGGAAGTTTTATATTATCGGGAATAGTTCAGGTATTACCGGAACCAATTACTCCGTCATATTTTATTCAAAATTGTTCTCCGCATAATCTTATGAACACAATTTACCTGGCAATATTTCATACCGTTTTCTACATATCCAGGAAATTTCACGTTTCATGCGGGATTATTTTATTCCGTACTTGAATTTGCCCTTTCTTTCTCGCCTTTTCGAATATTCGGCAAAATTTCGCGCGGTATTTTGGATTACGCGTTGAAAGAGGATGTTGTAAATGTTTCGTGTAATAAACGTCGGTTTTAAGAAACTTTTCAACTCATATCTTTCGTTCGTTAGTGTCGCCGTTTTACTTGTCGATTTCGAGATTCGAACTGTGCCGACGCCTTTATCTTTCGAAATTTATTCCGCTTTCTAAGTGTATGTTAGGTTGACGTATTATTCGGGCTGAAATTTCACACAGACGTTAGTTTCATCCTTACTAACGTCTAGAAATTGTAAAAGTCCAACAGCAAAAATCCTTACCGCCAAGTTGGGGTTCAAGCATGGTCGGGCGTCCTCGTTCATTCTCCGGCTCGTTCTTCGGTTGGTGGTTTCGGTGGAAAGTGGAAACCTGGTCTGATAGGGGTATAAGCTACTAAGCTGAGGCACCCTGAATCCTAAGGACGATCCAAACTAGTAGGTTGACGTATTATTGCAAGAGTGTCTCCAGAAACCGGCAGTCTTCACTTTCTTCGCCTCTGTTTATATTTTGATACATTGTGGATTATTCATTTTTTGGTGCCTATAGCTAAGTGTTTTGAAAATTTGCTTGCGCTATAGCGTCGGAGCCTTTTGCTATGCTTCTCTACCTTAATACTCAAAATAATACGGTAAAAATAAGAAATTTTGCAGCCATGGTTAAAAATTTAGTCAGTCACCCACGTTTAGTATTAAAGTCTGTCGTAGCGCTATTTAAGGGCAATTTTACTTTTTTATGTACCTTAATCTTTGTCATATCGTATGACCTATATATGTCGAATCATCGATCTCGAATGCATATGTTAACACACATTTCAGGTGACACTAAACCTTAACCCTTTGCGGTCCGAATAATCCAATTAGTTCGCACTGATTCGGCCACTGTCTCTATTTCAATATTTCAGCGTTATATTAGTTATGAAATATTAAGCTTCGGTGTAACATTAATGCATGAAGAAATGGTTTATTATCGTTTATAATTTCCGCAAAATGACCGTAAAGGGTTAATCTCAATCACCTAGAGAATCTCTTCTCTGTCGATAATTCCAGAAGGAATCCAACCCTTTCCAAGAAAAATCCAACAGTTGGATACAAATTTCTGTCACCACTCTACAAAGTAAAATAAAATTTCAATCAACTAGATAATTCCAGGAGAAATTCAGCCCTTCCTAAGAACAATCCAGCATTTGGATACAAAAGTTCTGTTACCAATCTACAAAATAAATCACCATTCCACAAAATCTCAATCTCCTAGAGTATCCCTTCTCTGCCTTTAATTCCACAAGATATCCAGCCCTTCCCAAGAACGATCCAACACTCGTACACAAAAATTCGTCACCATTCCCCAAAATAAATTCCCGCAAAAATTCACTCTCCAAGATGCACCCAATCACTCCACATTCTCCCACACACGTAAACACCAACGAAAAGATCTTGCACGCAGAATTAATCCAAAGTGTAGAAAAATTCTCTGGAAGTCTCGCCAGCTAAATAAATCTCGAAAAGGAAGTTCCGCAAGGAAAAAGGAGCTCACCGGCGAATTTTCTTATCTTCTTCACCGTGGCACGACCAGGATAGCCCGTTCACCTGAAGTTTCGCGGCGCCGTGGTTCCGTTCCAATTCCCAAGACAAACGATCCCTCCCCTAGTTTCTGTTCACGGGCCAATGTGTCGCCAACTCTCTCTACCATCGTGCAAAAGTTCACACGATCGTGTCTCGTCGCGGTGATCGAACCTCTAACCAACCACGGACACGCTATAATCGTCCGTACATTTCCCAAAGGGGGGGACCGAGGACCTAGCTTTTTTGCCGCAAATGTTCCACTACCAAATTGAAAACAACTGTCGCGGAAAGCGGCTTACGCGACTCGCATAACTCGCGAATAGATCCCGACCAGCTCTCTCCCTTTTGTTCCCCTTAATGGAAAGTTTTTTGTTTCGTTGTTTGCCGAACCGTACGGTACAGTACCCTGTCCGTATCGCGGTCCTTTTCGGTTCCTTTCTGTTTCCTGTCTGTCATAACGGGGGGAAGAGCTACCCTTTTGTCCCGCAAGTATTTTCCGGCTGACGTTTACACAGCGAAATAGGACTCGTCAACACGTGCAAATCGTTCGATGAATTGTTTACGAATTATTCGCCAGATGGAGATGGAGGAAATCATTCTTTGGCTAAATTGTAAAAGTGTCTTCTGTCGAATTGTGCGTTTACTTGCCGGAGAGATTTGGTAGTTACCGCGGAAGTTAGATTTGTACAATTTGGGCATTGTTCGCGGATAAGGTGTCTCGCGAGGTATTACTCTTTTCTATATGTTGTAATTAGAAGCGCAAAAGGGCAACACGTTCCCTTGTTCATTTGTTGGAGACAATGGCGAACAGTGTTCTATTGTGTGGCTGAATGTCTGTTGTTGAGATGGGCTGGGGAGCATTGTCAAGTATTCATTGTAATGGTATTCGTGATTTTATGACCACTTAGCGTGATTTCAAAGCCGGCGTGTAGTATTAATTAGATTTTAATTAACTGTGATAATATTGCTGTGATTTCTTCGAGTTTTCTACGATTGTTGTGCAATGTCTTACGCGCAGGGCGAGCTATAATCTCGAATTTGGTTAGAGAAAAATTTGAACAGTACAGAAAAGTCTGCGCTCCACGTAACAAATATGAAAATAAATTCTTTTCGACTGAACTCACGTAATTGATCAAAACCGCAAAGTTTCTCAAGCTGTCGGAAGAATGGCAAAAGGTAAAAATGGTAAATGGTAAAATGGAAATTGACATTCTTTCTGAATAAAATTCTTTTCTGAGAAAAATTAATTTCTACACCTAGTAATGACAGATTACCATATTTTTCACGGAAACGCCATTTCTTCGTCACGATTAACATTCTCCTTCGTTCTCTTTTATCGATCTACTTTCATTTCTTCTAAATAAAATCTGAATTGTATCCAAAATTTGAAAAATTCATTTCCCCACCGCGACTAACATTCTCCTTCGTTTTCTCTTACAGAACACTCCCTTGGCAAAGTGACGCTCAAGGCGGTCACGGATTTCTCGCTCCTGTCTAAATTAAGGGTAAGCACTTCTTACGTTCACATTTACATTTATACCCCATTGTGGATGTGTCGAGGTTCACCCGACGACTGGCTTGGAAAAGCAACCGGTTCCAATTTGTTCGCCGGAAGTTCAGAGGCCGTGTCGTTTCACCCCGGCCATTTTCTTAGACCCCGAAACGATTAAGTCGATAAATTCCAAACTTTTCCTTCTACTCGATTCCCGGACCCTTGTATTTGTATTCCGTTCTACCGTTCCACGCTCTCCTATGCTACCGTTCACCTTACCTGCATAGCCCAACGAGCTTGATTTCCTAAACAGAGAACCGCTTTTCTTTACGCGCCGCGGCTGCCTGTGGAAAAAGAGGGCGGAGAAAAATTCGCCGCCGCTCGTTGGGAGATGGTTTGTTTTAAGCAAGTTGCGGTCGAAGTTGTTGGGATCAACGATAATAGAATGGTTCCCGAAAAATTTTTAACCTCTCTACCGGTGAACTTTCTGCGTGTGTGTGTCTTTTTAAGGGAGATAACAGAGTTGGGAATTTCGAGCGGTAAAGAGAGACACTTAGCGCGAGCTCAATTTCGAGTTCCACAACGTTGTTCTGCAACTATCGTTACGGCTGTTGCGTGCGAGATTACGAAATGAAACGTTTAAAATTTACTTGCTGCTCTTTGCTGTTTGGCAAGTAGTTCCGTGTACGGAACGGCGGGAAATTTGAAATGAAGTTGGCTGAGTTGAGCGTGGAACACTTGCGATAGTAGGAATTATTCCGAGTGACAAGGGACAGTTTTGGAATTTATTTAAAAAATACAGTTAGAGCGGTATTTACTATTCTGAATAAAAAATGGCGACACTGAAACTTCACACGTTAAACTGCAGAAATGAAGCTAGTCGTATTGGATTATGGGAGTTACTGGTTGTTGAATAATTAATAATCCTTATTTGAAACTATAAACTTTTATTAGACACAAGGAAGCTTAGCTTTTCTACTTGATGGTAAGAGCACTGTATACAGAGTGAGAAATGCTCCTACGCAACGCCCTAATATTGCCTACGACCCCGCTTGGGACCGAAGGGCCATTTGTCACGTATCATAAACATTTAGATCTTTACTAAACGGAGGTGGTAAAGCTAAACGGATTTCTCCGAACGTATACGAAAGAAATAGCAAGGCTTTAGATTGATTTTTGTTATATCTAACTGACTGATAAATCTAACAAGTCGAGGGAAATGTCAAATATTTACAACGCTGGAAATATTTTGAAAGGAAAAGAGCACTTTTGAAATTTATTGAAAAAATCCAGTTAGCGTGACATTAACTTTTCTGAATAAAAAATGGCGACACTGAAGCTTCACACTTTAAACTGCAGAAACGAAGTTAGCCGAGGGAAATGTAAAATATTTACAACGCTAGAAATATTCCGCGAGGTAAGTGTAACATGGTAACTCCGAAGCTTCACGCACCGAAATCATTTCATCCCGATTATCAGCAACGTGATTTAGCATCAATTTCTCATCGACCATTCGATCAGCGCAAATAGACACGAAAATTAATAGCCGCGGTAACGATCTGTTGGTCGCTTATTGAAGAGACGCGTTCGTCACTTCCACCAATCCACGTTTCATCAGAAACGGAAACAGGAAACGCGTAATGTCGAAACGTGTGTGTTACTAGCAAATACACCATCGAGAAACGGGTAATTCCGCGTGAATGTGCCTTAATTCCCCTGGAAAATACCACCGCAAAGAAGTAGTAGCTCGCACAGAGACGCGATATCCGCGACAAAAAGTAATCGAAGAAATAATTTCCACCTCGACCAATGATATTTCGTGGATAGATCGGAATATACGCGTCGCTTCTGAATATTCCACGGAATCAGAAGTTTCTCATTTGCGCGTCTACGCCTGATAAACCGGAACTCTAACAGCGACGTCGAAAGATCAAAGGATCGTGCGCAGGAGAGAGACAGAGAAAAAAAAGAAGAAGAAACGCTCTCTCTCCAGCTTCTGCCAAGCCCTGGTTGTGCCTTGGGGCTTTGAAAACTAAGTTTCGCTTCTGGCCGCTCGTTATGAAAAAGCGCCGCTCCTTTAAGACATGGTCGAGGCTTGTTTTTCAAGGTGGACGTCGCGGTTAACGGGAAAATAATCGAGCTGCGTGAAAATGTATGTAAGATGAATCACGTGCGGCTGTGATCAAGATGTCGAACGAGGATTTAACGATAGGAGAATCTCTGTGTCTGTGGAATCATGTTCTTGTGGGATGAAACGAACGACGACGAGTCGTGCGTGATTATGTCTTGCATTGATCACGAAGACGTTGAACGATGGATGATCTTGAGGATAGAAGATCTGCGGTTCTTCTGACACTTTTCGTTGCAAGTGTAATTTAAGGGAATTTATGATAAATTCGCGTGTGCTTGATAAAAAGGGAGGAATGATTATTTTTGTTTTCCAAGTGTAGGCATTATTTTCCGAATTATTTTGTTATTTATTATTC
>NW_017100231.1:2190111-2217338 GCF_001263275.1 Habropoda laboriosa | reverse complement strand
TCAAATGATTTTATTATAATTTATTATATATCATGTTCGGTAGCTTCTCAAGATTCAGCACAAAAAATTTCATTAAGCTTACTGTTTCAAATACTGAGAAAATGAGAGCCATTCTTGTGAATTCGTTGACTTAATTTCAGTGATGGTATTCAATTTTAGAAATTAAAATTTATCCACTTTCAGTGCTCAGAATTAAACCAAACTTTCCTAGACAAGGCAGAAAGATGTACATTATCAGAATTGACGATAAAAAATTGATATTTTGGGTTGTAAGTTCCCTTAACACTAGAACTACCGGCCGGGTCAAAAATGACCCGTTAGCGACTTTCCAAAACCAGTGAATGTTCGATACACAGCAAGTATTACCATTTGTAACTTTTCCACTTTGTTTTCTGCATGCATGCGTTCATTCACATTTTAGTTACATAAAAATTCACTTTTGGAAAGTCGCTAATAGGTCATTTTGACCCCATTTTGACCAATTTTTGATTGAACTGCGTTTGTGATCTTAAGATCCAAAACTCGTTCAGACCTGCGAAACAACCGTCGCACAACCGAGAAAATTAAGCAGCACAGTCTCGAACAGCCGACAGTAGTTCCGCGAATTAATCTCGAGCACGTTGCAAGGGAGTATCTTTAACGAGCTTCTGATTAACGTCTCCGCGGCGCAAGTTGCAACAAGGTAACGGCGTTTCCCGGATGATTTACACGATCGTCCGACTTATTTGGAAAGTTTGCACAATTTCGTGGTCGCGACACAAGCCTTGTAAATATTCAGAAAAGTTCGCGGTAACCGTGGAAGGAAACTCCCTGCTATTAGACGTGTTTCGATATTGGAAAGCGCATAAAATGCATGCTCGCTGAAATCGATATCGTTCGAGACTTGTTCGCCTCACCTAAACTTCCACCTAACTTCTTACGTTTTTCCTCTATCGATACCCCCTCTCTCTCTCTCTCCCGCCTGATTTTTTCTATCACCTCTTTATCGATTCCAAATTGAATTTTCACCGGTGTAAACTTCGCGACACGATCGATATTCCATCCAGAAGACAGAATTTCGTTTCAGGCGCAACGAACCAACCTTCGATCATAATCGAAAAAGAGGACAGACAGAAATACTGTTCAACAAGCAGCGCGAACGCGATAGAAGTGGATTTTCGTTGCGATTAAATATGCACGAACCGATAAGAGGCTGCATTTCGCGACAAAGAATTGTTAACAAGATCGAGGGTAATGGGGATGTTCTATTGCGTCACGGAGCCGTAACAACCAGACAGCAGAGACTTGTTATCCCCGACGTTATTCATCCCGCTTGATTTCTTTCCCATTTGCATTCATGATCGTTGAAATAGCAACAGCGGCGGCAGGAAAGAAGAACACGCGAGAGATAAAGTTCACAAAGGACGCTAATCAACATCGCAACCCTTCACAAGAGGATTTCTCCACGAGATTAAAAGAAATTCCGTCTGTCCCTTCTGTACTCCTACATTTTCCACCGTTTCACCGCTCGATTGGCATTTTTTCGTTAGAGTTACTTAACAGCGAAGAGAAGAAGAGGAGGATAATTATAGAGGGTAGTTTTGTCTCTTTTACACCGTCCGCCACAATGTCACATCGTTTCGGAACTAGAACGAATCCTCTTCTTCTGTCTATCTCTCTGCTGAGAGAAAATTACCAGGAACACCGGTGGACCCTTCAAATCCCCGTGTACCAGCTTACGGATAAATGACCTCGCAACTGAAGATTTACGCGAGCGGCGCTCATTATCTAGAACCGTAACCATAACGTGCTCGTTACCGTTCGTTCCTAGTTCCCTCGCAGTTCACCTTTTTTGCCTCTGAACGATGCTTTCGCCGATTAATACGTGCGCGAGCTTGTACGTTGAATTTTTCATCGCTCGACGTTCCTGGTGATCTTTGACCGTGTACATGCGAGTAATAGCGATCTGAGGAAACGATCTATCTCTCTGTGCCACGTTTTTCGCTGATCCTGAAAAATTGCTGTACACGCGATTTAAATGGATCTCTGGAAGAGTATTGGTTATTTCACTCTCGGATTAACCATTACGGCAGATTTGAATGCGTAAAATTTTGAATGCAAAATTTCTTATTTTGGCCGTGTCGTTTTAAAATTTGGTTTATTAATTTAACGTGGAAGTGCGTGGAGGATAAAATTTAAGGTGGAAGTGTACAGCGCGAGGAAATTTTCGAAACGCCTATAGGCGCCAATAGTAACGAAAGGGTTAAGATCACTTTTAATTATAATGTATAAAGTGTAATCAATTATAGATATACGGTAGAATTTATCGAGCTCAAATTTCACGCGATTCGAACGGACCTCTGGAAAAGTACCGGTTATTTCACTCGGGGATTGAGATCAGTTTTAATTAATATATATAAAGTGCAATTAAATATATGTATGGTAGAATTTATCGAGGTTTATTCTTTTTCCTTCTTCTTCTTTATTGAAAAATTGCTGTACGTTTAATTTCACGCGATTCGAACGGATCTCTGGAAAAGCATTGGTTATTTCACTCTGGGATTAGGATCACTTTTAATTATAATATATAAAGTGTAATTAATTATAGATATATGGTAGAATTTATCGAGGTTCGTTTGTACAGTTTGTACTGTTTTCTTCTTTATTTCGACGAACGTTGCGCCTCTCTGTTACCATCCACTTAACTGTATCAAGCTCGGGCAACATGCCCTCCTTCTTATTACGTTCTTAGACACGCTCGTCCCGATCGGACAGATGAAGTCGATCTCCCCAGGGATATTCCATTAAATGGATGGGCCACGTAATCTTAGCAATCCGCTGATAAATACGAGTTTCCCAGCGGCGCGGCGGTGCACAGCTGCGTCTGCTTTGACATCTGCGCGACTTTATTTTATCGCGTGTCTGTGCGCTTAGAAGGGGAGACAGATACGAGAGGGAATTATAGCGTCGAGCTTCAATCACTGCACGTCAATAACAAAGGCGAGCCGCTATTCTTAGTTTCGCGAGTTTCCTCGTCGCGTGAGCTTTTTCGCGGAGCTTTCACGGTGGAAAGATCCCGCGGAAGAAAAGCTCTAGTCGATGCTGTAGCGTAAACTTGTTCGTCCGACGAATTTAGTTTCGAGCTGAATCGTTCTAGTTGTTGGATATTTTCCTTTTTGTTTATCAGGTCCTACCGAAATGAAGGAAAATTTCGATAAACTTGGAGGCGTGAGTGAATCGAGATGAGTCTTTGCTTGTGTTTTGTATTCGAAACGTGACGGATGTCCTGTGTATTTAACAATTGATGGAATTCGTCGAGTTTGTGTGACAATTCTCGGTGGCTAGTGGAACAGACAGTTCACGCTTCATTATGACGTTCCTTGGATGCGTAATTACAGCATCGAAAGGTGCAGCTTCGTGTCGATCAAACATCTCTGTGCTTGAAAACGGGATCGTAGAGAAGAGCTGTGTAATTTCGCTAGCGTGAGTGTACGCCGCAATCACGCGCACTTTTCGTATTCCTTCCAACTTGATCTCTGCGTTTAAAATCGTTGCATACCGGGTGTCTCAATTTTTTCTAATGCTTTTTTGCGAAACTTTGTCGGTGTGTTCTACGGGTATAAGTGAGGGGAAAATGTTATACGAACATGGGTCGTTTGAAGCTTTATTAAAGAATTATAACAATAATACGAAGGAGTGTGAGGTTATGATACAAAATGTGAATAAATCAGCAGTTTACGATCTGAGTAGTAACTTCTCTCAGCGCCATTTTGGTCTTGCAACTTAGTAACCTTATAAAATTTCGTATTTTCGTTATAACTTTTTAACGAAGCTATGTTTATACATGTTTTTTCTTACCTATACCCATGAAAGGTAGCGGCGAAGTTTGATCGGCAAAAACTAGGACACCCTGTGCATGTATATATAGAAAAGTATCACATTTATATTTCCAGCATGTGCACCACTTTTAAACGTCGAGCCATTTCTTTTTAGTCTCCGTGGGAAAGTCATTACGGTTCAGAGAAAACTGCTGTGATATCACCTGTTGTTAATTTTAACGTAGCTGACCTACTTCGAGGTTAGTTCTATTTTTCCAGAATAATGTTACATTCGGGGGATAGATTAAGTGAATACGCCACGGTTCTACAATTTCTCCCAGCAGAAATATCATCACCTTCTAACATCGCGATCATTATGCGGGACTAGGTCGAATCGAATCCATTAAACTCACTTATCCCAACAGAACCACCTAAAAATCCGACGTTAAAATTTTTAATTCAACCACCAACGGGACCGACCGTAACTTCGCGCATACCGGGTCGTACGTTAAAATTAGACTTCTGAAAAACTGACGAGGGTGCGACACAACACCCCGCATTTTCCTACCCGCGAATTTAAACAACGCCGAATTAAGGGTCCTCGAGGAACACGAGGAACGCGTACGCAAGAAGGAGTGTGTACGTTGTTCGAACCCTTTCCGGTGTCGCTGTCGTTATGGTAACACCTCGGCGTTACCAAAATCCCCGCACTTTTCCCGTTTTCATAACGCGAGCTCAGCCCTTCCCATTTAGACCGCTTAAGGAGTCAGCGGAAGGGATATGAGAGCCGGAAGAGGACACCGCTGGTGACACATATGATCCTCTATCCACCTAAATATAAATACATATACGTATACGTTCACGTGTGTGTTCCCTTGGCGCGACATCGTTCTTCCTTACGGATCTCCCCGGAGACGGTTGTATCTCGTAATCACGAGGCGGTATTCCACCGGTTCGCTGGAAACCGCACACACACACACACGAACGCAGTGCACGACCAGACACACGATGAGAGCTTTAGTTACATAAAGGGTGTCCTCCCGTGAGGGAGGCAGCAGGTGTATATCGACTCCGCACCCATATTAATATCTTGCTTCGAGCCTTCTAGGGCATCGTCTTGGTTTCCCTCCCTGTATCTCTGTCACGTTACAGGTACACAGGGATGTAACTGGAAGCGAGCACAGCGGCGGGAAGCTGGGCTGTTAACGCTTGTTGCGTTACGAGGGTAGCTGCGCGTATGTGTGTTCAGGTAGAACGTGTATTTGGTTATTTTCGCGAATATTTGTACAGGGTGTGCTGTAATATGTGGACGTCAATTCAGTGGTGGATTCGGTATACATGAGTAGTAAAAAATGGCTTTATTAACGTTTGTTTTGTGTGACCTCGTTGTCGAGTTACAACCAGGTATATTGGGGGTGTAGTGTCGTTAAATGGGATTTTTTCGGTGAAACACCTCAGGTATTTGAAAATGGTCGTACATTTTTTGTACATTCTACTTGTTCATGGTGGATAACGCTCGCATTTTTCTCAACTTGACGTGCTGAAAACGTGTACAGAAATGTCTCTCATTTATTTATAATCCTGTAACTTACATTTTTACCATAAAATAGATAGGATAGCGCGAATGAAAATAATTAAACAAAATTGCTGTTTTTGAAGGATTAGTTGTGCACGTGTAAGGCACGGGCATGAGCGTTAAGGGGTTAAGTAGGATTTGGGGGGATCTGAAAATGATCATACATTTTTCGTCGACGAAGTTCTACTTGTTCATGGTGGATAATAGTGTCATTAAGTAGGATTTGAAAATGATCATAGATGTTTATAACGACATTACTTTTCTGTTGTATTGTAATTGTATAATTAGACAGAAGAATTTTTCCATCAATTTTCATCTCGAATTTCTCCATTTTCCATTCGCCAATATTAACGTCACATTAATCTTCCGTTCCATTATCAGTCGTATAATACAGACACCGTTATTAATGCTGTAATTAATGACGCTCATAAAATCGGGAACAATTGTAGAAAACTCCTCTATACACCTTGCAAAAGTTATAAACTTAAAAACACTTTTACTTCACGCGTGTGCTATTTATAAAGAACTGTTTTACTCGTTTCAGGAAGATTCATTCGCCGGAAGAATTATCGTGTCCATTCATTCTCTCAGGCACAATAAAGAGCGTGTTCGCGAAAGTATACCAACGCTCGTCCATCACACTATCCACCGTCTATACGAACCCACGTCCATTGTGAACGTCATCGAGATCTCGTTCGTGATAGTGACTCGCGTAACCCCGTTATCGACCGCGTCTTTCTCTTTGGAACGAAAAAAAAGAAAAAAGAAGGGTTGAAAATTTGTCGAGCTAATGGAAAATACGGGAATAATTGCAGGTCGCGTTTTCATACAGGCAAGCAAGCAGCCAGGCCAGGCGATGAAATCGCGTTATCAGCGTGCGCCATTATTCGAACAGCCGTCGTCGCTGTTATATCGATATTCATTGGTAATTAAGTATTAACAGCTTATCGGTGGAAAGTGACCTCTCGGCGAGAGTTCAGGCCTCCCTCCACTCTCCACACCGACGTTTCTCATTTATAATTAGAAACTCGATTACCGTGCGGCGCCTTTGCCACGCATCCAGCACACGCAACAAACACAATCCACCCTCGTTCGCTTCGGAAAACATACCACTGCTGCGATTTCTTTTTCAAGGAGTCGCCAAGCACAACGTAGAGAGGTTCTGTGAAGTGAAATTTAAAGGGCGCACCTACGTGAGGTGTGCAACAATAGGTAAACTTTGGGAATTTCTTTTTATAGGTAATTACTAAATGATAAGTTTCAATCTTTTCTGAGAATATAAATGTAACTTTCATCTTTATTCTCTTCTAACGGGTGAAATGAAATTTAAAGGGCACACCTGAGCCTACGTGAGGTGTGCAACAATAGGTAAACTTTGGGAATTTCTTTTTATAGGTAATTACTAAATGATAAGTTCCAATTTTTTCTGAGAATATAAGCGTCATCTTTGTTCTGAAATTTTTCGAAAAAGAAATGTTACAAAATGAAGGAGTTACTACCTTTCCAGTTTGATCGGAAAAAGCTGAAACTCCCTTCTACACTAGCCAAAGGGTTAAGCAAGCGAAGTTGCAATAAATGTTCCGCTGTAATCCTTACAAAGCTCAAATCCACAGAGCAGCCAAAGACAAGCGTTCTTTTCACATGCACCCGTTGTATGACGAAAAGAGAAAAAAAAAACTGATTAACCGGATTTTCGCTTGTCCTCGATTGGAACACGGTCTCGAAACGAGGTGACAAGCGACCGCTCGAAAAATGGGCAAATTATGAAATATCTCGCGGACTTTGTCGCGCCAGAGGACATAGAACGTTCTCTGGCCACCTCTGTTTTTCGATACAGCCACGTCGAACACGCGGAATATCCATTATTGGATGAATAACGTATTTTCTGTCGTTAATATACAGCGGTCCATTAATTCTCGCCCGGGGCTACAATTGCCTTCCGCAGAGAAAGCTTTTCGGTTTTTAACGGAACACTCGAATTCCTGCTCGTCCTCCCGCCCGGCCAATGAAAACATTCGAACAGCGAAAATGGTGGATTTTTTTTTCCTTTTTCTTTTTCTTTTTGCCAACGGGGAAACAAGGAAGAGGCCACGGATCACGGTTCGAATTCCGTTTGTGCCAAGGGTGAAGCGGTTTTCGAAATTATGGGGGTTGCTTTGCTCTCTCCTGGAAAAAGGATTTTTTTTCCATCGTTCTTTGTCGACGTTCTGAATACACGAAGGAGAGCTTTGCAATGCTGTTTAATTATTCCTTTATTGCCGTGCCGAGTATATTAATTTGAAAAATTTGAAAGGGGTAGTTTTTCTATGGTATTTCTTTTGACGCTGAATTAAGAATTTTTAATATGTTTCTTAATGAAAAAACGGGGAAAAGAGATTGTAATATATTCGTAGTTTGGAATTCTGCGAAATATCCAGTTTTTCGCGAAATATCTTTTCAGACGTTTATCAAATGTTGGAGCCTGCAATTACACGCCAGAGATTCTGACGTATGTGATGTCTGCCATTTTTTTTCGAATTTTCCCACATTTTCCCGGAGATTTATTAAGTTACACGCCTGTCGGCAATTTTTCCACTTTTATGTTTTTGCATATAGAACAAAATTTTTTCTCATCACCTCGCCTCTTAACGCCGGAGCGTCGAAATCACGGATTTCAGGTTTCGTGCTTTAAATTACAAAAATTATTAGGGTGCAAAAGATTGCATCCTTTTAAAAAATTGCCGCTCGTCACCTTAATGAGAAAAAAGGAAATTGGTACGTTGTGTTAGATTCCGATGTTTAGTAGTTTAAGTAAAAAGATAATAATTTTATTCGACTAAATTTCGTACACGAAATCCTACAAGTTCTAAAGCACTTAGTTCCTAGAGCCGTTCGATCGTACCGATTCTTCTATACCTGATTTGCTAAAGTTGGAGCGGTATCTAACAACTGGTGCGTTCTTTATAATAGTGTGGAAATAATAGTCGTCGGGTACAGTTTCAACACTTTATTTCGTTAATAACTAAAATATGATAAGGAGGTAGAACTTTTTCTCGCTATCTCACTGCGACGCCTGCTGCTTATTGTTATACAGGGTGTCCCGTAACTCCTCGAACACCCGGAAATGGGGGTTGCTGGGGTGACTCTGAACAACTTTTTCCTTTACCAAAATGTTGTTTGAATCTTCGTTTTTGAATTATTAACGAAAAACACTGGCCAATCGGAGCGCGCGTGGAGCCCGCGCTCAGGGACGAAGAACAGAGGCTCACCCGCGCGCGATCGAACAAATGCGTACGCGTGACTTCTCGGTTATCGATCGCTGTCAAAAAAATTTACCTTTGCACCGCTATTTTTATAAGGCTTAGAGAAATGGGTTTTTGCCGTCATTTGTATAAATTTTTGAAAAAGCCGCAATTAGTCGGAATCGTGAAGAAAATAGCGTAGGTCGTCTTCGTCCCTGAGCGCTAGCTCTACGCGCGCTCCGATTGGCCAGTGTTTTTCGTTAATAATTCAAAAATGAAGCTTCAAACGACATTTTGGTAAAGGAAAAAGTTGCTCAGAGTCACCCCAGCAACCCCCCATTTCCGGGTGTTCGAGGAGTTACGGGAGACCCTGTATAACCGGTCGAGGGGAGAGACGAGGAGCCTTGGCTCCTGTGGCACTAGACCCGTGATTTCACCAGCCTGAGGTGATCGACACGCGATCGCCGTCGTCCGCTCCTCTCAGTGGTCTTTTGTTACTACAATAGTACACCTAAACATACTGCACTGAACTTCGGTAGTTCCATCGTTAACCTTTAAAATTCAAGAATTTGTATGAAACAAATTTCGACCACTTCTCAAATTCACTCTACATTTCCCTGTATTCCCTGTACACCCTGTGAATAACAGTTGAAAACTCACCGATCGAACCATTCTTCTTTCATTAAAACTTACAACCTCCCACCACACACACACACACACACACATAAATCAGCTAGCTCCCTTACCGTTTTATCTTACCTCCAATATACGTCTGACGAAATTAAATCGAAGGATGAAAACGCGGGCGAGGTAAGGAGGAAGGAACGGGTGCGGCGTGCCACCGCCAAGGATAATATAATTGCCTGGTGGAACAGAAACTCCGGTGTCTATGCGGTTTGCCTTGGACCGGGCCGGGGCCGATTTGTATTTCGACCGAGCAATTTAGCGAAAACTTTTCCACCACCGTTTCGTTATTACGCTCCCGTGGCGGCCCACTTTCAAACTGAATCTTCCATGAAAGTTTCGTTCAGCCGTAACTGGAATATAATGTACCGTATATAGACGACACCGCGCCCCTAGGGTTGGAAGGATAGATGGATACATAGATCCAACCGATGGTCTCCTCTGTGTCCTCCTCCGCGAGGTATACACCGCCGCGCGCGCGGCGTTTCGTTTTCACGCGAATCGATTCTACCGTTCGGCGGAGGAGGGACACTCGAGACCACCACGCCGCGAATAATTATACGAAAGTTCCTTTTCGAGGGAGCTGAACCAGGAGGAGGCCTTCGACGATTCTATGAAAATATCCCTCGTCCCCGTGATGGAACTTTCACGTAATAAGGGACAAACACCCTCGAGCGTCGAGCCCAGCTTTTTCTTGTTTCACGCGGAACTGGAGATCCGATCGATACCGCCAACCAACCGTGAGCCGGTGAAACTTTTTAAATTTTCATTCGAAGATACGATGCTGCGAATTGGCCCGTTTTCTCTGCTCTTGTTTCTCTGTATTTCCCTGTCTTACTCTGTCTTTCTCTGCAATTTTTGAAATTAATTGGATGAAAATCCAATTTTTGAACGAAAAATATACGTCCTTTAAAATGGAGAATGTAAAAAATACGCAAAAACAAAATACCAATGAGGAAGAGATTTGAAAAGCTTGTGTCACGTCTTCGAAGAAAGTAAGAGAGAAAGAAATTCTTAAATACTTAGCAGCGGTAATGTATACTCATTATGCGAATTTGTTTGTCGAATTAATGAAAATAAAGCAAAATTCCGCTTCGCCGTTCCTTCCCTCCCCAGCGGGGATAATATTAACAGGAAAAGGAATTCAGAGCTTTCAATCTATCCTATGAACAATCCACCTTAATTAAATCTGCATTTAATTGCAACGTCAAATATCCTTAAATATCCCATTAGAAAATGAACGTCTGCCTCGAGCGTATATATGAATATATTTCCTTTTATATACTTTCGAATATAATAGAACAGTTAGACCTACAAACCGTGGCGCAATTGCGGGAAATTTTAACGCGAGCCTTAAAATCTGACCGCGCCACGGGGATAAGTTAAATTAAATTAAGGCAAAAGAGAAAATATCCCCGAGCAAACAGTGCTCGTCCAATTTCGTCCCCGTTCCACGGTCGAGCAGCTCGGTGAATTAAAAAGATCGAGCAGCGACTCGGAGAACCGTGAATTTCCGTCGTGTCTTAAATTTCGATCCGGGCCAGGGAAAAGGAGGAATTGTATTTCGATGGTTCTCCAGCGCATCGTGCCCAAATGTGTACAGGGTGCTTCATAAATGCGGTTCAAACAAGTCAAGAATAGAGAGTAATTCTTCGTGAAAATATAAATATAAAACGAAAGAAGTTTTAGGTTAGAATAAACTAGTTCTCGATTGCATTGAATCCATATGTGTACAGGATGTTCCATAAATCTAGTACAAACAGGTAAAGAGTAGAGAGTAATTCTTCGTGAAAAAATGAATGAAAAACGATAGAATTTTTAGGTTAGAATAAACAGGCTCTCGATTGCATTGAATGCAAATGTGTGCAGGGTGTTCCATAAATGTGGTTTAAAGAAGAATAGAGTAGAGAGTAATTCTTTGTGCAAAAATGGATGGAAAACGATAGAATCTTTAGGTTAGAATAATCAGGTTCTCGATTGCATTGAATCCATATGTGTACAGGATGTTCCATAAATCTAGTACAAACAGGTAAAGAGTAGAGAGTAATTCTTTGTGCAAAAATGAATGGAAAACGATAGAATCTTTAGGTTAGAATAATCAGGTTCTCGACTGCATTGAATCCAAATGTGTACAGGGTGTTCCATAAATGTGATTTAAAGAAGAATAGAGTAGAGAGTAATTCTTTGTGAAGAAATGAATGGAAAACGACAGAATTTTTAGATTAGAATAAACAGGTTCTCGACTGCGTCGAGTCCAAATATGTACAGGATGTTCCATAAATCTAGTACAAACAGGTAAAGAGTAGAGAGTAATTCTTTGTGCAAAAATGGATGGAAAACGATAGAATCTTTAGGTTAGAATAATCAGGTTCTCGACTGCATTGAATCCAAATGTGTACAGGGTGTTCCATAAATGTGGTTTAAAGAAGAATAGAGTAGAGAGTAATTCTTTGTGAAGAAATGAATGGAAAACGACAGAATTTTTCGAACAGAATAAAACAGTTCTCGATTGCATCGATGCCGTTTCATAAATGCGGTACAAACAGGTAAAGTGAAATTCTTCGTGGAAAAATAATGAACGGAAAGCGATGTAGAATAGAGTAGAATTTTGCTCGTTATACAAGTTCGATGGAAACAACCCAATTATGAAAGATATCAGAAAATCCATGCATGCAATACGCGCGTTCACCACGATCGATGGAGTTTTATACGATTGAATCGGTCAAGCATGACTCGTTGCTATGTCATTCGAGACTTCGCGGACCGTGCGAGCGCATATGCAACGACAGATTTCCACGGACGATTAAACGAGTAAAAAGCCCTCGAACAACCCCTGCGCGGAGGGGTGTGCACGGTGGAAAAAAATAATGCGATCGCTTAACGTAATCAGCAATTCATCGCGGGAAAATCTGCGAGGGACGTTCGCGTGCTCGCAGCTATCGGCGAAAAAACGATTTCACCAACGTCGTATATACTTGCTTCTTGCGGATTATTGCTTTATCGATACGGATTACTCGCTGATATGATATAATAACCTGCACGTATGATCCAATGATAAATATACGAACACAATTTCTTTTTCTTTTCAATATCACCGTTGCATTGAAGTAAGATTACGCTTGAAAAAGCGATTTAATATCCTGTAAAATCGTTCTTTGCTGAAATTAATACAGATTAGTTGGCAAACCTTTTCTGCTTGCTCGAAGAATTCCTGGGTGGTTAAGGAGTCATTATTATGCACCACGAAGCGGACATTAAATAATCAGTACCGCGAAGGGAAATCTGTTCGAAATAATTCCTCCGTTAGAGACCATTGGAAATATAGTCTGAGCCACGATATAGCGTGATTGTAAACTAAACCACCGATTTTGTTTTAGGGGTCCAAGCAATAAAAAAAATGACGACTTGTCACTAGCAGTATTTCATTTACTATTTGAAATATTCACTGTTTAAAATAATGACTATTTAGAATATTAGGAGCTTCTTTCTGTATCCGTACAGCCTATATACGAGCCGCTTATTTTGAAAGTGGGGCAAGTCCATTTTTTCTTTCGACTATAGCTTGTTCACAGATAAAAGGATCGTATCAAGTTCCATCGATTATTACCATTAATTTAATTTTGTTCAAAAATGGACTTGCCTCACTTTCAACATACACGGCTCATATTGTATAAGAACGTTGACACTGGATCAAAAATTTCTTCCTACATCCCTGACCGAGGTTTCAAGTTCTCCAACGCTCTTATTTCTGTCAATTTGATTTTATCGACACCCGAAACATGGTTACTTCGGCTCCTGATGACTTTTACGACTATATCAACTACTTCGTTCACTTTGTCTTTAACAATTTTTTGAAATATCGAAGCATCACACGTTCACAATCACGTCTATCTTCTCTCAAACCATCGAAAGAAACGATCAGACGATAAAGAAGAAATCTCACAGTGTGACCTTGGATCGACGATATATTCGAGTCAGACTATAATCCTCTCGTAACGAGTTCGATCTCCTTACGCCTTCCGCGAAAAGTAGCAAATCGGAATAATCTCGACGACTTTCACTTAATAATGTATTATACTTTCATGTCCTCTTTTTATCACTCTGTGTTAACGAGTGCACGCGAATTGTAATGAATGAATCATTTAACCACCGCGTTAAATTCGTTATTAATTCACTGAAAGAAATACGAGAAAGAACCGTCGAACAGCGAGGTATTCCGATCGCAGGTGAATTTATGCACAGCTATCATCGACACTGTACAACTCAGAGCTTTCGTTCGCATGACGAATCTCGACGCATGTACACGAATTAACGCACAACAGGTCCCCGAGACCCGATTTAATTAACATGTCGTATAATTATACCGTCGAAACACGCGAGGTACGCGCGATGATTGGCCGGGCGAACGCGGTATTCATATCGCTGGGAACGTATCCGTGACGGTTAGAGGTAACTGATAGGATTTATAATGGCCGGCGATCACCTCATAATTCATCGGCTCGCCGTTTCGGCGGATACTCGCGAAATCGAGGATATTTAAGCGAGGGAGGGTCCTCGTTGAAGTTGAAAAGGAGAGAGAAGTGATGGACGTTCTTCTTTTTTCTCTGCATGTCGGTATATTCGTTAATCGACACTCGAGTACGAATCGGTGGACGAATGGTCGCGAATGATGCTGGCGTCCACTTCGGCGATTGATCGAACAGAAGTTGAACGTAATCGTAAAAATTTTGTACCAATGTGTGTCCCGTTTTGACCTCGGTTTTTAAGATTTCTTTACGAAATTTCTGCGACTGTTTGCGTTTAAATGTTTGTGAATAATTATTGTCGTTTCTTTAAAAGTGTTACGGGGCAGCGAAGAAATTTCTTCAGTGAATGTAATTAATGTTTAATCTAGCTGGCCTATTTAGGTTACTTTTATGAATACTAAATTATTGTTTCCTGCTAATTCTTTAGTAGCGTGTGATTAGTACCAAAAAGTATCTTGCATCTTTCGACTATTTTATGTTGAAATACAAATTTAACTAAAAATACTTAACAATAATTCAATAAAGAATCGAAAATAACTATTTTAATAATAGTAAATCTGGTCTAAAGAGAAGAATAATTACTTGGATTAAATACTTGTCGATAGTCGTTGCGTCTCCTAAACTGCTAATTCTTTAACAGTGTGCGATTGAAAAGTATCTTATATCTTTCCACTATTTTATGTTAATATACACTACCGGCCAAAAGTTTGAAATCACCTGTCCATTTACATCAATATTGAGTCTGCTACTAATTCTTTATAAACCTGAAACTTATGTTGTGGAAACCAATAGCGCTTGGCCTCATTTCGATTGACTTGAATGACAAAATGTTCCTTAAGAAATTCTTAAAATTGCTAACTTGTTTTTAGAAACTTTTGTATAACTTACAATGAACAGTGATTCCAAAAATTTGGCCGTATTTAAGATAATAAAAATGTGACTGAAACTACTTAACAATAAACCAATAAAGATTAAAGAACAAATATTTCAGCAATAGTAAATGGTAAATCTGGTTCTCGCCAGAATACAAAAGTCATTGCACCTCCTAAACATTTTCAGTGCTGTATCCACCTCAAAGCATGCGCCACGTATTATGAAACACCCTGTACACAAACGCAGAGGATAAAAAAAAATTCTAAATAGTTTTTAGGACTAAAAAATATCGGGAAACGAGAACGAACGAACGAGCGGGTTGGTGAGAGCAAAAACAAGAAATAAAAAAAGACCGTCAATCTCTCCCTAGCAATGGCGGAGATTGGTTTAGTGGACGGAATAACGATTTTCGAATTCACCGTGGATGTATTAACCGCAAAGCGTCGAATACTTCGTTGACGATTTTCCGAGATTGGAAATTCAATTTAAAGGTCGCTGTAAATAAAATCATGTCCTTTCTCTTTCCCACATTGCCAAATGTTCAAATGCTCCGCGGAAGAGTCTGAGCCGCGCTGTTTCCGCGGAGACGATTTTTATTCTTCGATTGAAGTTTCATCGTCGACCATGGGGCTCTTCGGTTCATTTCACGTAATGCCTGGTTCACGGGCTCGTTCCACGACAGATTTACATCGCTGGGATTTCACGGTGAAACTTGGTGGTTCGAGGGAGGGAAAGAAAAGGAGAGGAGGGCTGTTAATGGTCGCGGTTGATCCTCGAGGTCGATCGAGTTTCGGTGAACTTGCGGCTGATGTGTCCACTGAGATGATCAGACGCTTATGGCCAGCAGCATATACGAAGTTCTGTACTGCAGGAATTTCGTTGAAGTCGATATTTGTCTTTGTCTGTGGCACCAGGTCCCTATAGACTCTTAGAGCGAAAGTGTACGTTTATGACACTTGGTCGATCGCTATCAGGAGCAAGGGTCAGAAATTTTGAGGATCCAAGGTTATCAACCCTTTCCCTTCACAGCCTCTTTTCTTCGCTTTCGTGAGTACGTGTAGCTTCCCGTGGACCGCAATTCTTTCGGTAGGAATTTCGCGAGGTCTTACACCCTAGGTGACGGTACGGGTTTGCTGCCCAATTGAGAAATTAATCTCTTTCGGTGGTTCTAATTAAGATCCGATAATTTAGAGAATTTTATTTTGTCACCACTGAATTTACAAATGTTGATGTGAGTAATTCTGGGCCGGGTGTAAGTAAGGCTGGGTTGGGTGACGCTGCGAGAGCGAGACTCCAAGCGCTGGTCAGAGAATGAGCCGTGGAGTCGTCGCCCTGACAGAAAAAGAGCATCGGTTATGGAGAGGAGAGGTTCGCTCGAGGAGGTTTATTGGCGGTCGAATTTGACTAATGAATTTTATGACGATAATCCGCCAGGCCGGGGTTTCCTCGCGTGCAGGGCGACGCAACAGTACGTGTACAGAAGAAATCCACCGGCGAGGGATAGAGAAAATTTTCCGGGAAATGTATAAATCGTGGCGGGAAGCGAGATCAAGAGCAAGATCAGAAAAGTTGAAAAGTACCTACCCGTAAATTTATCAGAAAGTTAAATCGATGCGAGACCAAAAGCGAGGGTTTCAAACCGCAGTTACAACGACTTCGTCTGGCAAGAATGTAGCACTTCTACTTTATAAATTCGCGTGCTTAACGGGAGGAAGGAAAATGATTATTACTACCGTTACATTTAAACATTAATTCAAACTAAGTTACACGAAAATTACAAAATTAAATGTACGAGTTTACGTGTTTCGTGAACGCGTATATTAGTTTATCGTTCTCAAAGTGTTTAATAATCGAGTGTACGCATAAAACAGTTAATTCGGTGGCATTTTTCACAAAGCCTCGAAGACTTTATCGACTCAGAACTGCCATAATTTTTCAGAAACGGAATTCGTCAATTACTCGATAAATGGAAAACGGAGATAATTTTTAACATTAAAATAGTAGAAGTTTCTAAAAAAAGGCACCGACTTAATTTCTACACCTAATACACAATCCAGATACAAAAAGTGAATAAAAAACAGAACCGAATAAAAACTTATTCCAACTCTGCAAAATAAAAAACGTCAACCCAGCTTCTCGTAACAGTGAACAACCTCTGAATTCCGATTCCCTAACTCAGCCCCTCAGATATCCCGCAAATCCTTCTGATTCAAACGCAATTTACCCACCATTAACGTATGTCACCCTACATTATCATAATCCGGTGTCCCTGGCAAGCCCTTCGAAACGGTACTCTCTGCCCCGAAACGGTCAAGAACCGGATAACAGTCTGACTGTACGCAAGCTCGCATGATCGATGAAGTTTTTATGGAAAGGACAGAGGGGGCAGGGAGGGAATGTGACCAAGGGGACGATTTTGATTGATACGGTTAGCTCGAATTTGAAATTCTGCCCAGGGAAGAGAAAAACGCGACCCGTTATCCGACCTTTTCTGCTCGGCCATGCAAAGCACCACCAGAGAGTGAGAGAGAGAGGGTTGGACTTGCACGCACGTGTGGTCACGTTAAAGGACGTATGTCCACGTCAAACTCCTTCCGAGCGTGCCACGTCCTGGAACAAGGCACGTAGAAGCTCCCTTCCGGGAGCGGTGTTTCCAAAGGAGGCTGCCTCCACTTCGCCTCTGTCCACTTTTCCTACCACCACTTCACCGATCGACCCTCTCTCTCTGCGTATGTACTTGTACAGGCTGAGCCGGTCTCGTTTGTTTATTATACGATTGGAGGATCGCGAGCGTTTTTGCCTTCGTTAGGGCGATAAAAGCTCGGGTAGGGAACAAATCCCTTTCGCGAGTGGGCCTGTTAGTTTTAAGGTAGTTTTAACCGTTACGAAAAAAATCGAGAGAGTGTGTGTGTGTGCGTGGGAGTGCGAATGTTCGGGGGAGAATGGTGAGGGTGCATGTTTAAAAAAGCAAGAGTGTGGGGTAAGATTTTGAAGAGAGGAGACTTTGAGTGGAAAGGGTGGAAAGGAAGATTTTTTTGGGGAAATTCAGCGTGGTTTATAATACACGTGGACATTTAATTTTGTTTTACTTCTTCACTTTTGTATAACTCTAAGTCTACTTTTGTAGACGTATAACGCACCAAATACAGCGACTCTTACTAATATTCGGACACTCTTTAGAACAGTGTAACTGTTTCTAAATTGGATCAAACGACTTGAATTTTTTTCAGAAGTTAGAAGGATTGGTATACCAGATGACGTGTCTAAAATTTTTTGAAAATATTGCAATTTGTGGGAATCACGAAGAAAATTGTAAAGGTCACTGTTTACAACTTTTTTACCCGAGCTTGCAACGAAAATTTCAAACATACGTTTTGTAGATTTATGTCAGTTATACGCATACTGAAAGTTTCATCGAAATCGGTAGATGGAGAAACAAGGGACAGGCATCGAAAGATGTAGGAATCTTCAGATTTATTACAATTATAGGCCGAACATCGTGAAATAGTGCGATTTGCACAATCTTTCACGATTTGTAGCTCGTAGTAACATTAACCGATTTCGATCAAATTTTCAGCATTTCAGTATTTTTTAAATTTTGAAAAAGTAGAAAGAGAAAAAGTTGTCGAATGTGACCTTTACAATTTTCTTCGAAATTTCCACAAATTGCAATTTTTTCAAAAAATTTTAGACGCGTCATCTGGTATACCAATCCTTCTAACTTCTCAAAAAAACTCAAGTCCTTAAGTCCAATTTTTAAAAAGATATACTGTCCGAATATTAGTAAGAGTCACCGTATGTATATTGCGAATACTGTTTTCATCTAACGCGATTCCTCGTGGAACGAGTATACTGGATGGCTCAGATAAATGGGATCACCTAAATATCTGGCTTATATGTTGTTGCACGAAGAAACTTTTTAAGACAAAGTTACACTATTTCAGGGGCAAAATTTTTACGAAATTTCAAGGTCATCCCTATTTTTTTTTTTTTTCAATATCCTTGTAGAGAGTGAAAAACAATTTCATTTCATCGAATTCAACAAATAAAGCAGATATTTAAGTGATCCCATTTACCCGAGCCACCCTGTATACGTCACTTATTCAAAAAAAAGAACTGTCCTATTTGATAAAACATAGAAAATAAAAGTTGACATAGCAATAATCATTCCAAACATGCTACAGGACATTTTGTATTAAATTCTTGACCCTGTAACTTAAAATGACTCAGTTTGCAACTAACTTACAACCAGAATCTCTCGCTTTATCTTCCATTTCATCGAACAAAACTCGGTTACATAGCCTACACTCTGTCCAATTTAAGAATAACCCCGCCTCGCGCATGGGACGTGCCTAAGGCAGGTCTAGAAACGCTCTACAACGCTCTCTGTCTAACTGCGGGAACTGCGCAGAACGGACGGAAATCGGTCCGAGAGCGAGGTTATTCTTAAATTGGACAGAGTATACACAAGGTTCGAAGTGGTTCTTCCCAAAATACGAAGCTTCACTCTCACAATTCCCACATATATTTTCCTCAAAGAATCACTCTACTCCTTTTCCACCGCGATCACCAAGCCACCCCAAACACACACAAACCCATCTCCACCGAGGAGGTACATAAACTCTTTACTTTCGCCTTATGCATATCTAATGTCCTCGTTGGCCGGATATTTACAAGTCAAATGCGAGCGATCGATGCGCGTTAGAATGATCGGGCGAAACCGGCAGCACCGAGCCTCGGAGGCTGAAAAAGGTAAGGAAAAAGCAGGACGGTGGTTGGGAATCCAGAGGAGTTTCGGTCGTCGATGGTTACTGCGGGTAAAGAATGGAGAGAAAGTAGGAAGGAGGTAAACGGAAGAAGAAGAAACGGGAAGGAACGATGTAACGAGAAAAATGGGACGCGCGCAATGAACCTCGGGACCGTATTTATTTTGTCTTGAAGCGGTTCGCCGCAAAACCCGGGCACAAAAGAATCCTGCCTCTGCTCTTCCCACGATAAAGTCCATCCAGAGCAAGTGAAGAGAGAGAGAGAGGACGAAGCGAGGTACGCGAAGGACTACGAGTTTCCCTGTTCCAGGTGGAGACTTCGAAAAGTTCTCGAACAGAGGAAGATCGCAACAACCGTGTATGCGAGGAAAATTCTCGCGATCCATAGGATCTCGAAGCATCTCGACTCTCCGCTGAAATAAATTCCACGAAGCCCCTTTTCCAGCCTCTTCGAGGGTTGATCAATTTGACGAAGTCGAGCGTAGAAGATATAAAGCGTGTCCTTTTTACGTCTAGGCTGGTTTTTCGAATAATTTTTCGGCTCACGGTGGCTTGTTAAGGATTTCATCGGCGCAAGGAACTGTTCCGGGATCGTCTCGTATAGGGAAACATTGGGGTTTCTCTCAGGGCAAATGGATTTTATAGCAGGGAGCATAGGATTTTTACGGCGGATCGTAAATTAGTTGCTGCGGACGGGCGAAATGACGTATGTCTTGGAATGATTTGGAATTTGGTATTCATTGGAATTCTATAGCACAGGTAGCTTGTTTCAGAGAAATTGATGTTGGATATTTTGCGAATTTTTCAAGGGTTTCTCTGTGGATAGATCTATCTTCTCGCAGTTGAATTTATTACAATGCTAATTCCAAGGTACAAAATGCTCGATTAAAATGCAAAGAAAGCTTCTTTTTAACTTTGCTCGAGGTACACTTTGATCTTTTGTCCGCTACGTAATCCCCTCAGTCGCGAAAATTAATCTCGTTCTTTAATTTTCCTGCTTTCGTAGAACTAACAGGCGTACACTTTTGTAATTAAAATTCTACTGCACGTTTTTTTCCAAATTTGTCGATAAAAGACGTTGCTTTTGGAATATTTTCAGTAGAGAAATAGTTCCTTGGAATTATATTTCACAGCAGCGACAGAATTTTCTCTGGTGCGTTGCAGGATTATTTCGAGAGTCGCTGGATAGTTGAACAACGAGGATTCGCGCTATCTTCGAATCGCGTTATTTATTGCGTCCACGGTAAGCTGTCGATCGACAGTGAATATAAAAACGTCGTAAAGCACCGCCTTAATTGACAGCGAACGGTGTTACTCGATAATCGATTCGAAATTGAAAAAAAATCGCGTTATCGATGGGAATTAGCGCTGGGACGCGAGCGATCCTTATCTGATACGAAACGTAACGACAGTGAAAAAAGAATGGTGGTTTTGTATCGTGTATCGGTTGTATAAAAGCAATTATATCAGTCGATATTTAAGCAAAGGTATTCCTCTGGTTTGAACCTTTTGTCACCGTTCACAGGTAACCCTTTATCGGCTATACACAGTGCTGGTTAAGTTTCCTAAATTATATGCGTATTGAATTTTTAAAAAAATATAAACTCTACTAATTTGACGAGAGATTTAACCCTTTGACTGTGACACGTTTTAATAAAAAATTCATCAGCTTTGCGAATGTCCAATTTCAACCCTTTTGTCGTTAACCCTTTATCAGTAATACACTGCTGATTAAAAGCTTCCTAAATTATACGCGTATTGAATTTAAAGAAAAATACAAACTCTAAAATTTGAGGGGAAATATAGCATCTTTAACCCTTTGACTGCGGTGCACTCTAATAAAAAACATCAAATGTCACAAATGCAAATGTCATTCACACATGCAAGGTGCTTACTTGTGATTGCAAGATCACCTTAAGTTTTTTAAATGGAATCGTATAATTTTTTTTTATCATCTTGTACCTAGTGAACATTAGGACAAATTTAAAGAGCACGTTACATGGCAGTTTTACTTATACAACACCAAGTTTATAGTAGTGAAAGTAGTAGTCCACCTTCCACAATCAAAGGGTGAATCAATGTTTCCACAACCATCCGAAGGGTTAGACCACTTTCCACACCAATCAGAACAAAAGTCAACCGATTGACACGGTACGTCGGCGAATCCCATGATCTCGTTATAAATATTTAATCAGTTTAAACGGGGAACCGGCAGTCTCGTGGCAGCTACTTGACAAACGCAGTTTGTCGACCGTTTACAGGCCGTGTCACGACCGCGAAATCTCGCCGAACGATAATTGAATTTGTGTAATCGACGTAACGCTGCCGCTTATATCGGTCCCCGTATAATTGTTACACCGAAGGCAACGGAAGAATCGATATTCCACCCAAGCCTTGAACGTTACACATTTTTCTACCTCTCCAGGATTTCACGATTCACTCAGGACGAAACACGACACGGTCTATGTAGTCTTCCATTCTCAGCCGGAGTTTTGGAATAAATTCAAATGGTAAGAAGTGTATTCACCGGTCGTCGACGTTCCATCCACGACGTCTTCTAGCTCGTGTTCCCGCAGGGAGGCAGAAAATGAATTGTACCGACCTCCGTCTCTCCCCTTATCCCGACCGAAAAAAGGGTCATTTTGATGCACAACCTCGAACTTCCCAGCGATGAAACCCGACCAAGCGGTACACTCTCGGTGTCGCGTTGTATTAATTTAACTCCAACTACGCCGTGTCGACCGGTGTTCGAGAGAAACGATATCGAGCTAAATTACCAACGATTTCGCCTAAGATTGTCTTCACCTTCGCCTCTGTTCGCCCTCCTTCGAGATTAACCGAACGGAGCAAGGAATGGAAAAGAGAACGAGCCGGGTGGAGTGGAGTAAGAGAAGAAAATGTGGAAGGTAGAGGGAAGAAGAAGTGAAGGATGATGCAGACGACTGGGAAATATTGCAGAGAGTGCTCGGCAGAGTTCACTGATAACAGGGAAAGTTGAGTTTCCTCTTGTTGATCGTATTGCTCGGCCTTGCAACTATCCACCCCCGTGGCCCGGAAGTGGAGAAGGTTTTGCGTAAACCTTGCCAGTTAAAAATGTTTTTAATTAAAGTCCCGCTGGTAATGCCCAGCCTGCTGATCCGCCAACTGGATTACCGGGAATTTCGCTCGATAACGAGCGCCGCCTATGCAAGAAATACTAATTGACAACGGCGCGTACCCGGTCGCGGTTGGTTGGGCTTAATATTTCGCCGTTGCTCGACGCCCGCGAATGATTAAATACGGAGTTGCCCGGAACGTTCGCTGGATAAAAATTCGTTACACCAGATGACAGTTTTAACCCTTTCTCTTCTGTCGTACATTTTTTGTTGACATTACAGGAAAATTGCCTGGGTCGGATTTTCGGAAAAATGGAATTATGCAAAATGTGAAAATATAGAAATTAAAAATTAATTAAAAATTCGTTATTCCAAATGACATTTCTCAATGTTAACCCTTTCTCTTCTGTTGTACATTTTTCTTGACGATTGCAGGAAAATTGCCCGAGTGGAGTGTTCAGAAAAATGGAGTTTATTTTGTATTACGTGGAAAATGTAGAAATTAAATTGTTCGATAAAAGCAAATACGTCTTCTCCTAAAAAAAAACTACCGCAGTGATAAGAAATCTGTCGATTATTTCCTTGTGTCCAACTTCGAAGTGACAAATTTTTTCGTTTAGCGGGATATTCTGAATGCTGTATCCGGTACGATTGAGAATTTGGACCCTTGTCTACCAATGACGAGTGAAGTGAGACGAGACAATCGTTATTTTATGGAAGAGATAAAGAAGCCGAGACTGAGTCCGGTGCACCGTGAAATTTCACGTATTTTTATTTTTAATTCCATAAAAATTTAGAGATCAATATTTCCAACAAACCTTTAAATTTGAAGGAAGCCTAAGCTCCTTCTCAATCCACAATTTTTTTCTATTATTTTTTACTAAGATCGTTATACCGTCGCTATAGAATTTCCCTTCGATCTTCGTTCAAATATTTCTCCCTTTCGGCACGAACTTACGGGACAAGCTTCTGTTCTTCCAGTCAGGTTCCATGTAACCTTCCCAGATACCAGCCAACTCTAACTTGTTCTAATCTCAGCCGTCGTGTTTCTCATGTTAACAGAAATCCTCGGGATGGAGCTAAGAACAGCGAATCTGTTGCTTTACTCGGCGCTGGTGGTCGTCGTGTGCTGGAGCCAAGAGGACTGGACAGCGCAGTGCTCGTCCTCGTGCAAGTGCAGATGGATCTCCGGCAAGAAGACCGCGGAATGCATCAATCAGAACCTCACGGAGATACCTAGCAGCCTGTCGCAAGAGATCCAGAACTTCGATCTCCAGGGGAATCGTATCAAACACCTGACACACGACTCCTTCAGCGCTGTGTCCTTGGTGAACCTACAGAGGCTGGTGCTGCGCAAATGTGAGATCGAGTCGATCCACACGGAAGCGTTCAACGGTCTGAAGATCGTGATCGAGATCGATCTATCGTCGAACAACATCAGAACGTTGTATCCGGGAACGTTCGCGGAGACACAGAGGTTGAGGATGTTGGTGTTGAACGACAACAAGCTGAAAGTGCTGGAGAATGGACTGTTCCGCGATCTGGTCTTTCTGCAAACGGTGAAACTAGCTAACAACAGATTGGAGAAGATACAGAACAAGACTTTTGTAAATTTGCCAGGTTTGAAGGTGTTGACGTTAGACGGGAACAATCTGAGCACGTTGGGTGTACAAAGTTTCGAGTCGTTGCCGATGCTCGGCAGCTTGGAGCTGAGAAACAATCCGTGGAATTGCAATTGCCATCTGAAGAGATTCCGCGATTGGACGATCGAGAGGAAGTTGTACACGCATCCTACCACGTGTCAGCAGCCGTTGAGCCTCGTTGGGAAGATGTGGGACGAGGTTCACAGCGACGAATTCGCGTGCAGGCCGGAAATATTCACTATCGGGCCTGACGTGAAGGTGGAGGTCGGCAAAGGGAACGTCACGTTGTGGTGTAAAGCGTCGGGTGTTCCACGACCGCAGGTATGATTGTTTATACACAACTTTGATCTGCAATAAGCAACTCGGCCGAGATCAATGTTACATTTCACTTCTCACTCGTTCTCGGATCTCTCATTCGGCTAGCAATTTCAAATAAAAAAAAAGAAAAAGAGAGGATAGAGAGTTGCTTATTACGAGCCAGACGGTAGTTGCTTATTACGGATCGTCGCGATATTTTACCCCTCACTCGGTCTCGGAACTCTCACTCGGCGGGCGATTTCAAATGAAACAGAAAGAGAGGATAGCGAGTTGCTTATTACGGATCAATTCTGTACGCAGTGTTAACCGTTGATCGGCTATCTAAGAATACAACGCGTGTCGGGTTAAACGAAGAGGGGGGTAAAACGCTAACGTAAGGGAAGCAGAAAGTAGAATGGAACGGTACGGTTGAAGTATCGCAAAGCAGAATAACTGGCAAAAGACGGAGAGAGAGAGAGAACGTTGACTACGGTAATCCACAAGTAACTTGCGAGCAATTTGGTATACAATCTGGGTGAACGCGGAGGTTAGGTTCGTTGAAAAGATTGCGCGCCGGTTAAATCCGCATTCTAGGCAACTTACCCTGAAAGCTTCTAAACGTATCTCGGCCTGAACATTGTTCTCTGATTTCGGTGGGCCGGAACAGAGAGATTCTTTAAAGTTTATCCGCTGTAAACGCGCGTTTCTTTTCTCTTAATTGTAATCGCCTACGGAGTACTCGGCTACCGAACAACGAACGTTCGTTTCCAGTACAGAGGTAGCAACTGTTGGGGGATTGAATAGTTTAGGAGAGTACACGAGAAGAATTTCGTCGAACAAATGTCGTTTTGTTCGAAAATAAGAGTGAAACGTGCGTATATGGCATTGTTGTTCGAAGTCAAAGCGCAACTTGCTATTCAGTTTATTTAAAGAAAAGAAAATTCAGATAAAGAATTAAGGGTACGTTCTTTCGCGGTACAATTCTTGGCGTGCAAATTGCTCCCTCGATCTTCAGCTTGGAAAATACGACAGTTTCTATATGGCATTGTTGTTCGAAGTCAAAGCGCAACTTGCTATTCAGTTTATTTAAAGAAAAGAAACTTCAGATAAAGAATTAAGGGTACGTTCTTTCGCGGTACAATTCTTGGCGTGCAAATTGCTCCCTCGATCTTCAGCTTGAAAAATAAATAATTGTGTTTCGATACTTCGCTAGATCCTCTGTCGGAAAAGGTAAGATCGCGCAAATCGCTTTTCTCGCGATACAACGACCCTCGATAATTAGCGTATCTTCTTGAATCTCGAAACCGTGTCACGAAATTCAGCAGATTCGATGAAAAAATCCTTTGACTCCGCGGAGAATGACACGCGGCGAGGTAGAAAGGGTCGGTGAGCGGCCGAAAGAGGCGTCTTTTGAAATCACGCGGTACAAAAGGTGGGCGTAGTTAGGCGAGCCTTTGCGTACGATAACGAAGCCCTTTCGGATTTTCCGCGGCATGAAAACTGAAAATTAAGAACACCCTCAGAGTTTTCTCTCTCGTGCGTGCACCTTGCCGTCTTGGCGAACCTTGCCTCTGTAACCGCGATTCAAAAAAAAAAAAAAAAAAAAAAAGGAAAAGAGAGGAAAAAAACAAGCTAACCTAAATTTGTGTTCTTCCGTTTCAGCTATACTGGGTGCACCGTTCGAGAATTTTGAACAACCACACCAGACGGCACAACGGCGAGAAGAATTACGTGCTGAGATTGAGCCACGACTGGCTCAATCTCACAATACCGGACGCAACACCGTCGGACAAGGGTGATTACGTCTGCGTGGCGAAGAGTCCAGGTGGTAACACGGAGAAAAACGTGACGCTGGTGATCGCCGGTGACGTTATAGGCGGTAACGACAACATGTTCCCGCTGCAAATCGTTCTGCTTCTCGGATTGTCGGCGTTGCTGGTCACGATCTTCGCGGCGACACTTTGCGTGTGCTACTGTCGTCGCCGGCGTACCAGACACGACGAGAAGAGCCTCGAAGCGGCCACGATGGAACACCACGGCCTCGGTGAACAGGAGAAGTCGCTGATCACCGCGATAAATCCTGTGGTGAAACCGCCGAGACGGTACGAGGCGCCTTCTGTGACATCGCACGGCACCGAGATGACGGAGCTGAATCGTACATTGCTCGACAACGACTCGGTCTTCGGTCAGTACACTGCCTACATTACTAAACAGTGCGTGGCCAGGTGCTAGCTACTAACCATTTGTTAGCTTCCGGCCGGTGATTACGGCGGGACGTCGTCCCCGGGACGACGACCACGACGTAGACGTAGACGACGGCGACGCTCGATGGTGCCGTATACTGTTCGCGTGCCGCGTGTGCAGGCACGAAACGGGGAAATCGACAGAGTAATGGCTCGAGCTTTCGGTTCGATCGATGTCCACCGGTTTCTTTTGCGTTCTTAATCTCGTTCGGGATCAATCAATCGTGTAGTTTTGGGAGATATGGTTTTTTGGTAATTCGAGGTAGATTCGGAACTTGCACTCCTCTCGTTCGTAGGTGTTACTTTTTGTGGTGGTATGGAAAGTACAGTAGGACGTAGTGTATAACGTGACGAGGAGAAAGAATATGCAAATTTGGAGTTTTGGGTTGATTAGATTTGGCCCAAAAAGCGATGAAACTTAATTTGTGGTGTATTTTCCGTGTTACGGGGGCTTTTGCTGTATTACGTGATAGCATAAGTTCGTGAAGAAATTTTATAATGTAGAG
>NW_017100231.1:2188932-2190078 GCF_001263275.1 Habropoda laboriosa | reverse complement strand
CACGAATCTACGGGATGACCTAATATTATGCGATTTCAATTACGTTTCCTCGTTAAAATTGGACTGTGAGATTCCAGACTGAATTACTCTTACTAGAATCTTAAGAATTTCCTAAATTGCTCTTTAGACGCTTGCTTCACATTCGGTAAATATCGAAAAACTTACGAACAGAGGACTGTAAGTGAGAACGACGTGAAAATTCGACTTTAACAGGGTTACATTTAATAATGGATAGGATAAGATTTTTATCTGGTACATATCTGATAGGGATCAAATTGAGTTTCACGCAAAGAGTGAGAAAAATGAAGAGAATTCTTTAATTAGACGAATTTATACACGTTTGGAAGAAGAAATATATTCGTGAATTATATTCCGAGTAAAATTTCTTGAATATCGTAGTTGTTTTTACAGCGCAAAGCAATAATTCGAAGTTATTGTTGAAGTAAAATGATATACGGTTCCATAAAACCGAACGATTGTATTCGAGATATCTTATTTTACAACTATAAGAGGACTAATGTTATAGAAAGTCGCATCATCGCTCGACTGTTCAACTTTTCTCTCCCTCTACTATATTTTTTTTATTATCGACCGTAAAGAGAAGAGGTCGCTGGAAAAATTGCGTCTAAAGTAAAAACAGTAAAACGCGAAGTTCACTATATTTCTTCCGCCAAATATTCCTCCACTTATATTATCGAACGGTAAACTGGGAACCACGCGTAAAAGCAGTAACATCGATTTAATTTCTTTGCACTTTACCTAGAGTAGAGAAAACAACAGCCTAGAAACAAATTCTATATTAACTTTTAGCATCTGCGAAACGAAGACTAAAAATTCTCGTCAATTTTCAAACAAACATAATTAAACCGCAGAGAAATACTTCCGATACTCGAGGAAATTTCCTCCCTTAAAATTCTGTCCTTGTTTATTTTAGATTATTCTCGTTCTACACGTAGAACGTCAAAGAAACTTCAAAATTCCCTTAACTTCTTCGACAAAATAAACACAGTCTCAAAAATTGCATTTAATGAGAATAATTTCCAAACATCTGTAGTATCAGAGACTCCGTACTCAAATAGAAAACCGACAAAAGAGAACGTAGGGGGAGTAATTGGCGTAGTGCGCTAAGCCTCGGCTTGCTAATCC
>NW_017100231.1:2187556-2188468 GCF_001263275.1 Habropoda laboriosa | reverse complement strand
TGTGGGTCGCTCGAAATTTTTCCGTCGATTTCTACAATTTTTATAAAAGAAATTTCTTCGAATATCGAGTGTAGAGATGGAAAAAAGAAACTTAGACGAGAAAAAAAATCAGCCAATGTATTTTCATTCGCGTATTCGACATCCAAGAGTGATCGCGCTGATATTGACACGGAGATGAATTAAATGGAAACGTAGACAAAAGGAATTTCCTTCGGCGATAAACGCGGTTACGCCGAAACGAAATCCAATTTTAGATATTACTAAACGCCGCGGGGCCGTTAATCATGCGATTTCCTTCGGAAACGTTCGTCCGCCACGGTGCTCACGGGGAAAACGGGTGTCGTCGCTAATTAAACGATGGTATATAGATTAATTGAATCGTATACGGCCGGTGTATTTAACTTTAAAACACACATACACACAGAGAGAGAATCGTGTCGAGCGAGTAACGTCTGGATAGGTTCAGTAATCCCAGCGCGAAGAGCAGATAAAACGAGGCGCCATCGATCCTGGGTTAACAAGTATTGACCGCAAGAGACTGTTGCAACATTAACGAGAGCGTGGAACGCGTAACGATAAAACGGGTGAAAAGAAAGAAGAAACGAGATGGAAGTGTGTTGTAGAAAGGCGTTCGTCATTTGCGTCTGGTATTTATCGCGATACACACGGCATTTTTTCTTCCTCCGCGAGCAGCCTCGTTTTCCGCAAGCGAAAAAGAAAGCGCGTTGGAATGCCTGAGTCTGACGTTTTTGATTAGCCGTCGTTAATTAGACGCGACGTAATCTAATCGCGTGACGTTTCACGGAAACCGATTATTTTGATAGACTTGTAAATACGTGTCTCTCGAATACCGACGGAAAGAGGAGCGAATAATGCACGGCGTGTTTATGCGGTAAGCGTTCGAAACAGAGA
>NW_017100231.1:2164704-2187179 GCF_001263275.1 Habropoda laboriosa | reverse complement strand
TTTTTGTCCTGTAGAAATCGGTCGTCGATCTTCGAGTGGCCTCACTGTACATAATCTTCGCGCGAAAAGGCAACGATGACGATAATAACGAGACGATCAACGAGAAAGATGGACGATTGTTGCGTTAACGCTCTGTAAAATCGGTCGGTTGAACACACGTTTCGGGTGTCGATTTAAGGAAATCTTCGCCGTTCAAGCGAGTTTTGTGAAACAATTAACGACTTCCAAATACTCCAAATTAACATTTGCAGATTTTTCTTAATTTTCACAATTCCTCGTTCTTTTATCCTGCATTGCGGCGGCATGAATCGGTCCTGCAATTTAAGGACCTAATTCACGACCTCCCTGTATCACAACCGGTACCATAATCCCGCAGCAATCGCAAAGAAACGACGTTCGAGCGTCACGAGGCATAATAAGCAGTGAAAGAGGCAAAGATGAAAAAAGCGCGAACGACCGAGAAAGGAGGGGATGCTGGAGTTAATTGAAACATGGTTACGCACACCGAGAGAAAACAAAAGGGGGAGAGACGAGGTTTCGTCGGGATTGTGTGCGCGCACAGTGTGGTGATTAAAGCGATAAGAGAAAAGGAAAGTGCGCGTTCCGCGACGCTTGCCACGAGTCCTACAAAGCTAGCAAGAGGGAGAGACGACTAATAATCATTGCACACCGTTCTTCTCCTTTGAATTAACAAGCCGCAGTTTCTTTCTTCTTTTTTTTTTTCGAGAAGATTCTTCTCCGATACGTTCGGCGCACGCGTGCATCCCAATGTATATACACATACAGTATGCAACGATCGTTTGTATCTCGAGCTCTTTGCCTATGCGCTGTTCAAAGATGGTAATTGAAATTGTCGAGAATCTCGCATCTGAACAGCCACCTTCCGCATCTCAACTACCTTCTGCACCGCGCACGGGTTATTCCCTTTGTATTTCGCTGCGGAAGGTTAGCCCTGTACAACCTTCCCTCCGGCCTCAACATCTGTTGTCCTACTTCCTCTTTTTCACCGCTATCGAACCAGGATTGGAATAGCGAAAAACGAGGGAGCCGCGATAAAAGTTCTATGATTACCAGTCTCTCTCGTTTACCTGCCACCGGCACTCGTAAAAAGATTTTACCGCGAACACACACACACGGGAGTCAAATTCGTTCAGTTGGTGTCACCGAGGCGGCAACCTCCGGAAGATCGCTGAACAGAGCGTTCGACTCGGTGAGCGATAAAAACGGCCAAGTGCATTGACATCGATCTGTATTTCATTTTCTCGACAGATTCGTTACGCGAGAAAGAGAGAGAGAGAGAGAGAGAGTGTTGTAGTTTAAATTATAGCCGGAGAAACGCCGCGCGGCCCACGTAACACGTAAGAGTCACGACCCACTTTTCTCCCGATGAAACTTTATCTCCGAGGGCACGATCGATTTACGTGTCTTCGCGATATAAACCGTGACAGGTCTTGTACATTATGTAACGTTCACCGATACCCGTATCTGACGTGGTTCCCTTTTCGCCAAGGATCTATCAGCTCTGGGATATTTTTTATCATTACCCAGCTCTCCCGAGTCCGCGAACTTAGCATACTTCAGCCGCGCGGAAATGTGAAACGTCCGATGACCGATCTGAAAGGTGGGAAAGACTGTTCTGTGAAAAGTCTCGCGTCGATATTGCTGACGGTTGTTCGGGAAATTATAGGGACTTCTTGGCTCTTGGAGGAAGATACAGAGATAGAGACCTGTTCGCGTAACACGCTAATCTTCGTCGTATTGTGTCTCTTAGGAAGAAGATTTCGTGTTACTCTCCTCTTTGAAATATTTTTTTAAATACCAGGTGAGTTGAAGCGATACATGTAACGATAGTTAAAGATATGGAAGCCTTTGTGAGGTACAAGGAATAATCCTTAACTGGTATACGGGAAAAACCAATCCACGATCTCTCCGAAGCTTCAGATCTTACATTCAAACAGGTTTATAGAACTCAATGCTAACATAAGAATGGTCTCCGAAGCCTAGCAAAATATATTTTCGAAGCTAACAAACATTAACCACAAAAGTATCTCGCTTACGGTAACACAAGAATGCGCACCGCACGATTCGAGAAAAGTAACGAAACACCATCAACGTCCTCGTACGACCAGACTGTTTACACATCGTTCTCGCAATTATCCCCCCCCTCTCTGTTATAATTTCATTCTCTCCTCTGTTTCATTATCATTCTCGCGTCTTTCACTTTTCTTTCTTAACGTTCGTCCTTCTTTTTTGTTTATGTTCTGGCAGCTGACGGTATCGGTGGCGGTGTCGTCGGCGGAGTGATCGGCGGGGTCGGCGACGACGAGAGGGAGGAACGAGCGACTCCAGAGCTCGAGAGCGGCACCGGCACGCTGTGTCGCGGTGGAACCGGAAGCTACCGCCAGTATCCTCCTGATCTTCTGGCGTTCTCCGGCGGTCGCGGTGCGTCGCCCACTAGCCAAGCGTCCACGGCGCCCGACAACACTCGTCTCCCGAGCCAACACGCGACGCCAACCACCGCCGCTTACGGCTCGCCCTCCAACCAATATCCGGCCGCGCAATTCAAGACCTTGCCGCACAACCGCAGCGTAACGCCCTACGGAATCGCCAGCTCCACCATAGCACCTGTGATGCCTCGTCACGGCTACGTCACGATACCAAGAAGACCGAGGGCGCCTAGCTGGAGCAGCGGACCTCCCACGTCGCCCACCGACGGTTTGGAGCCTGTCTACGACAATCTGGGGCTGAGAACAACGGCGGACGGTAGTTCGGTGCTTTCGTTGAACAAAAGTCCCGAGCCACTGTCCTCGATGAGAAACAGACCGTTGCCTGGAACACCGAATTCGCACTACGGCACGATACAACGAAGCACACCTAACATACTGACAAGCAGTCCGCTGGACAGAGCTGCGCCCGAGGGTGCAGCCGAGTGGCCGACGAAGCTCGCCGACGAGTCGACCACGGACAGCAATCATCTACTGAGTCAACAGCAGCAACAACCGCAGCAACAACAGTCGGCTAGCAATAGTAACACGCTTGGAAGGAAGGTACCACCTAGACCACCGCCTAAACCGAAGAAGAAATCAACGAACGGACCGTTGTACGAGGACGAGGGTGAAGACGGGACGGAGGTATGATCGACGTACGTCGGTCGACGAAGATGAGGCCGCGAGGTCGTAGCTGTGCTAAGCAGAAGAGACGCATGACCGAAGTCACAATAAACCGGTAGTGCCTTTGAAACAAAAAATAACGAAGAGAGACGAGACACACACCCTGTTCTCGATAATTCGGTGGTTATGGAGCAGCGACGTTCGATTGTGCTGGCGAACGAGCGTGCGGGGGGCTTCCACATCCGGTGATCACACGCACACGAAATATAATTACAGAGCGGGTGTCGTCGTCGGGTGAACCGCTTGAAAACGCTCGCTTGGAGAAATATCCACGGATGATACTTCTCGGACTGAGACTTTTCTTTGTCGTTCCTTCTTTATCTCACCTGTGTGTTTCTCTCTCTCTCTCTCTCTCTCTCTCTGTCTCCTTGTTCTCTTTTTTTTTATAATTTATTTCATTCGCGACGTGCAGACAAGGTACTCTTCGTGGCTCGTGACGATCGACACGAGCCTCAGGTGACCTTTTCCGCGGGAGGAAGAGTAGAAAATTTGGGACGTTTCGAACGATCTTCGACGATGGACATGGAACGTTCGTGATTTCTTTCTACTATGTTCTCTTTTTAGTAGCAACGAGGAAGTTAGTGGACTGCGTGCCGTTGACAGAAGATTATATAGACAGTTCGTGTAATATACAACGTAACGAGACACTAGCGTTAAGGATAACGTCCCCTCGTGGGGGATGTTCGTCTTATTTATTGACGTGCTTGCTGCATGCCTAACGAGGATCGCGTTCGAGCTGACATCGTGGAAACGATATATGTGTATGTGTATTGTTTTGTACGATCTCCTCGTGAAATGGTCACGCGATCGGGTACCTCTTCATTTTTCTTTCTTTCTACTCCGTATCTTTTTCGAACTTTTATTCCACACATTTTTACCACCCCCGTCGATTATGCGTAATCAGGCGGGCGAGATAGTTTTTACACGACACTTCGAGCTCGTTTGGTCCTTCACTTTCGTTCTTCTTTTATCCTTAATTTTATTACCCTTTTTTTTTTAACCGTGCATCACGCGTTTGGTACTTGACCGCGTCGAGCGGGTAACTTGTTGTATCGATATGTAAATCGGAGAGTTTAAGGAGGAACCGGATACCGGTTTCCGACTATGTAAGAGGAAAAAAAAAAAATCACGTATTAAGAGATGTTAGATTAACTGTTTCTATATAATTAAACGAAGACCGCGTATGTAAATCTTCCGATTGTATTCGCTCTTAATGGTAACGTAACGCAGATGTTCCAGTGTGAGTGTGACGAGGTCGTAGATCGGTGAAAATCGTGAAATTTTGTCAGGTTCGCGACGATTTCGTCGTTCGAAACATTTGTAAAATCCACTGTTAGAAGGTATCGCGACCAAATTTCTTTCTGTACACTCTCTCGGAGCGTACGGGTACTCAGAGATATTTTAATACTCGCGCGAGCAAGGCCATGCTACTTCGTTCCTCCACCAAGATGGATCTCAGCGTGACGTGCGTTTTAAGGCGAAAATCGCGCCGAGTGTGTGAATCGTGGAAAAAAGAAAAAAAAAAGGAAACGTCGTACAGTTTGTACATAAACATGTATATTACACATACTTAAAGTGGTATAGTTCTCGTCTGTCCTTTTTGATCACACACACACACACACACACACACGACCGAACAACTCTACGTGAAACGACACTTGTCTCGTTCTTTTCTTTCTCTCTCTCTTTTTCTTCTTCACGAATGAAAGGCACGTCTATCTTCGAGTTTAGGTGTTACGGAACAACAATCGACTTCGAATTAACGAGATCGTATACGTGGAGAGACTTAGGGCGAATCACGTTTGCCGATAGACGACGCGTGTTCAACGGGAATCGAGTTCAACTCGGATTTCACGGTGCAAAAGGGACACACACAGAGAGAAAAGCCCGCGTGTGTTACCAGAGGGAACAAGATCGATGTTGAGAATCTTTCCTAACTGTTTCGAACCCAGAACTTTCGCTCCAGCTTGTTTCTCGATCGATCCTCCGATAACACCTCGATCACGTTCGAAGAACGTGAATTCGCCGGATGCGCGCCCGGAGAGGGGGAGATTTCTTTGGGGAAATTTTCGCGATACTCCCTTCTATCGATCTATCTATCTGTCTCTCTCTCTCTCTCTCTCTGCCCGCGCGAAACTCGTTGACCGGAAGGCAAATATCCTCGACCAAGTCAATTTCCCGGCGAACGGGAACCGATCATTCTTCCGCTAAACATTTATCGGCTCGTAAGCCAACGCGAACTTGTTATACTTTTCGCTACGTTTTATCCGGCAGGGGAGGCTTAACGTTGCGTATCCCGACTTTAGCCAGGGGATTTCGGGATCGATCGTTCGCGCAACTTGTTGCGAACACGAATGTTTATCCTGCAATGGCGGTTCGAACGGAAGGAACCACCTACGACGACTTGGGATATTTTTCAATGAACGCTGGTAGAGGGAAATAATCGGGAGATTGCAATGGACTTCGTTCTGTTTTTCTTTTCGATGGAAGATTTATTCGATCGTTTTGTACGGAGGTACAGTCGAGGAGAGAAATATGTGGACATTTTTCGATATAGAGTAACTTTTTTCAAGTTGGGCCAAGCGACTCGAGTTTTTTGGGGGGAAATTGGAAGGGTTAGTTTACTAGACGACGTGTCTGAGAAATTTTGAAAAAAAAATTGAAATTTGTGGACATTGCGAAGAAAATTGTGAAGGTCACTGTTTACAACTTTTTTATCTGGGCTTGTGATGAAAATTTGAAATATACGTTTTGTAGATCTGTGTGAATTGTACACATACTGAAAATTTCATCGAAATCGGTTAACGTTAGTATGAGCTACAAGCGGTTAAAGATTGTGAACGACTTTAAGAAGATTCTTACACCTTTCGATGCCTGTCGCTTGTTTCTCCGTCCACCGATTTCCATGAAATTTTCAGCACGTGTACAATTCACACAGATCTACGAAACGTGTTTTCTAAATTTTCATTACAAGCTCAGGTAAAAAAGTTGTAAAAAGCGACCTTCGCTATTTTCTTCGCGATTCCCACAAATTGCAATATTTTTCCAAATTCATCTAGTAAACTAATCCTTTTAATTCCTCAAAAAGAACTCAATTCGTTTGGCCCAATTTTAAAAAAGTTACTCTATTTCGAAATATTTCTGTCTTTGACTTTGTACATTGTAGATGTAGCGTATATGTCGAAGAAAGTGATTTTTTCGAGCAAGTTAAGAAAAGTCTCCTGATTATTTTCAGCAGCGTAGCTCGCGCAGAGTAATCTGACCATGCTTAAGAGCGCAGGATATATCGTGTAATTGAAGGGATTCGTACGCCCTGTTTGGTTGGACGTGGAGCAAGGGGAGGAACGTTGAATGGTATAACAAGTTTTATCTTCTTATTTCACTTTTTGCTTGGATATGCAACTATGCAAACAAAGTGCAATTTCGCTTCTTTCTTTTTTTTTTTTCTTTGTTGGAACGTAAATGTCTGTTTCTCTCTGTGTAAGTAAAGGGGTCCTCTTGAATATTTCGCGTACGAGGGTATTAAGAGAAAATGTAAATTATTTCATAAATTTTATTCCCCGCTAAGTAGCTTTTTTAGTGTAATTTCTTCGTGATATATTGAATTCAGTGTTGCAAAAAGAATACTTTTTACTTTTTGTTTTTAACAGAAAATCCAGTTACTTGGGAAAAACAGTTTGTGTTACACTTGGAAATGTATCGTTGCATTTATCGAAACGACGAGGCAATAGGAATGTAAATTTTCTTATACCAACAACTTCTTTTTTTTAGCATCTTATCTCTGTCTTTTTTTTTTCTTTTTATTCAAACGCAATCGATCTTTGAGGAAAAGAGGTGATTGTTTGTTTTTCGAACGATTACTTGCGAAGGAAAAGTAACGTAAGTCGGTGAAAGAGTAACTATCGATACACAGATTCGTTGACGACGAGAAATCTTCCCCGATCGTGAAGCACCTAAACAGTATTACGAAGCGAACCTGAAGACGATGACGCGGTATCGATGGGACGACGCGGAGAAAATCGCGACGCGATCGTGTAACGTCATTTCCACGGTTTTCATAATATCTATAAAAAAGAGGAGAGATAAGGAAATTCATAAAATAGGTGCCAATATACAATTTTCTCTTGTTAGCTGTTCCACGAGATGGAGAATAACGACGAACAATCTTCGGAGAGAAACTTTAGCGGAGAATAGATTTATACAATCTGCACTTAGGCAGCCAGACATTCTGTAAAATCCGTCAACTTCGAGATTAAGCATAATTCTCTATCGACAGACAAATATTCCATCTTCTGTTATTTCCTATTCTCTTAAAAAGCATGCAATTTTCTAGAAAATTTAATTCCAACTTATCCACAGTGTCCAATTTTCTTTTTAAACATAGATAATTCTGCAAAAGAATGAAATCTGCCTAATTTTTTAATTCACAATTTACTCGATTTTTCGCCAGAAAACTCTGAAGTGAGGATCTAATTTAATTTTGTAAATATGAAATTTTTGAATTTAAATTAAAATTAAATGTTGACAAAGTTCTTGACATCCAGAAACGTTTGAAGTCGCCGAGACTCATGGTCCAATAAGAAAAACTATCTGCAACGCTAAATCGCACAAAGAACGGCCACGATCGTTAAAGAGGACGCGAGGTTACACGATCGGCGAATCGTCGCGAATTATTTTAAGCGGCCTAGCAGAGTCGCGGCTCGTCCGATCCAATCGTTGTGCCGCGCCCTGTAAATACACACGGACCTTAATTGCACGCTAATTCCACGACGTTGTTTATATGTAAATGTGGGCACGTTCGATGCAGCGTGGTACGACCGGTTGGTACGACGCCACGAGTATATTTTTGTAATTTTGTATTTTGACGAGTTCTCCGGCCAAGTTCGCTCCCACGATCATCGCGCGGGGAAGATACTGTCTCTGGTCACTGTCTCGAAGAAATTCAACCAAGTCCAATTGTTGGTGCACGAAACGAGCGGCGGAAAATAATCGACCGAAACAAATCGTTAGATTTCTAGGATTCTCTCGCCTCTTCGCTTAATTCCTCATCGCCTCGCGCGTTCTCAATAATATCTCCTCGATTCAACTGTCACCCACGCGAGTGGAAATTACGAGTCGACTTGAATCAGAACACAGGGAAATGAAGGGTTCAAAAAAGTGTCACTTTTCATGACTTCCAATAATTTCTTCGAAAAATAGAAAGCAGACACCGTGAACTGCTTACACACTATTAGTACACTATATACTATAAAGTACACTAAAAACACAATTACCCTATATCTACAAAAAGAGTTTCGCTTAAAAATTCTTCTGAAATGACGAATTAATCGTCCAAGAGCTAATCAAACTCTAACGAAAATTGTGAAAAATTGACCCAACGAAAAGAGGAACATCTTTACAAGTCGACGAGATTCGTTTCGCATCGAACGCATTAACGCGTGATCGTCGTCCTCATTGCTCCCACTTAATGAACAGCGGGACGAGCATGGACGCGAAAATGGAACGTGTACGATCCCCGCAATTATGTCGCGAGGGGCGAAGTGTAGGGGTCAAGCCCCGCATGTTCTATGTACTATTAGCCGTGGCGTGTTTACCAGGGATGCGCATGACGAGCCAGCACCACCAGTCAGTGTGCAATTATTATCATTGAGATACTTTGTGCGCCGCGGTTAGGCTGCTGTTCGCCGCTTTAATGAGACTCCCTCTCCCTCTTTGACACTCGAACGCTGCAATAACATAGTTTACGCGCCGTTCCACCCTCTTCCCCTTCGTCCTTCGTCCTGGCGCTCCGGACCGATCGTTTTCTCAATCGATAGTCACGCGGTAGACTCTTCGATCCTTCGTCAACGTCTCTCCTAACGACTCTGCGTATATACCTGTCACCTATATACAGGGTGTCCCAGTTGTTTCTAATGTTGTTTTACGAAACCTCGCGAGTACGTTCTATGGGCGTAGACGAAGAAAAAATGTTATATAAACGTAGGTCGTTGGAAGCATTAATAAAAAGTTTTAGCAAAAATACGAAAGTTGTACGAGATATACGAAATACGCTGAAAAGTCTGTTTATGCGAGCTGTCTTTACTATTCGAGGTGATTGAAGGTGTGAATGTAACTTCCTTCGGCGCCATTTTCCTCTTGTATCGTAGTAACCGCAAGTATTTCGTATTTTTGCGAAAACTTTTTAACGAAGCTTCAAACTACCTATGTCTGTATAACATTTTTTCTTCTTCTACGTCTATAGAACGTACTGGCGAAGTTTGGTCGGGAAAAATTTGGGACACCCGGTATGTAATATATATCCGCTTGAAGTCGTTACTAGGAAATTAAAAGTCGCGGAGGGAGGGGAAGGCGGGTGGTAGGAAGATGGAAAAGGGGGGTTAGAGTCCGTGTAATTGCGAATGTCGGTGGGTCGTCGTCGCGTTCGAGTCGGGCACGTCTCGGTTGGTATTTTTAATGAGGCACACGCGAGATTTCTCTCGCTTCGAGTAGACGATCCAGAGGGTGGGCGAAAAAAAAAGAAGAGGGAAGAAAATGAAACTAGTCGCGATCCGCGAAAAGGACGTTTCGCGACATCGACGGAGGACTTTATAATAGAGTGGAACCCTGTGAAATGACGACGTCCCGGGGCACTTGTTACTGGTTTTCTGGTTGAATTGCGAAGTTATCGAACGTCGAATGGAGAAACGTACCTCGTTCGCGGGCTAGCTATCGGTCGGGGTCACGCTCGACTAGCACAACCGGGGCGGGGATCGTTTAATTGCCGGAGATAAAGTTCGCCAAGGCCAACTTCGCTGGAAATATTAGAAACTCGATTCGGCCAATTGTTTGCGGTGTTGATTTAGCCGAATGGTTCTGGCGGGGAGAACACGGTGTTCCGCTGGAACTGTGAAAATGTAATAATACTTCGGGTACGCGTAAGTTTCCCTTAGTAAGAGCATCTTCTTTTTTGCTAGATTGCACAGGGTGATTCGATTTTTTCGGTGAATTTTGAAATTTCTAGTAATTCAAAAATGGGTGGTGAGAATTTTCAGGTTAGTACTTTAGATACCCTCGTCAGAGTTCACCAAAACACCGATAACGATCATTTTTAAACCAGGAAACCTCGATTGATATTCCAAATAAAAGAGGGTGAAGATTTTAAAATCAGTATTTTTAAAAATACCACAAATAATAGCACAGTAGCTCTTTTCTCGGAGAATTTAAGAGTAGGTTCGAAGTAACATGTGAAATCTGCGAAAATTTAAAAAGCACTATTTTTACAAATACCACAAATAATAGTTTTGTCATTTTATCGTTATTATTAGTTACGATAATGGTTCCAAATTTTCTAAAATACGTTCGCAAATCAACCACAATCACCGGATCACCCTGTGGAATCGAATGATCGACAGAACGACCAAATTCTTCGCATTACGTGTCTTATGCTGCCAGAGGAGACCCGAGAAAATCTTGTTCTTTCATAGATGTACTTAAAAAAAATCGCGCGATTCTTTCGTCCATCTTGTTTTCCATTGCGCCTCAGTAGCACAGTGAACGTTCTTTTCGTCGAGTAACAAACTCGAACTGCATTTCTAGGGACAGTTGTACATAATGTCCTTTAGTTCCGACACCGAGATATTGGCGTGAAGTTCTTCATCTGTTTAACGTGCAGACGAAAGTACCGTCCAATATACAGATCCGACCACAACCATCTGAAGCTTAGGCGCGTGTAATTAAATATCGTTTCATTGACAAACAGTGGATGCTTCGAAGTATATAGTATCCATAGACGTTTTCAATTTGACCATTTTTACAATAATTTTTTATACTACGACATTTATCTACTGTAATCGAGGCGAAGCGATTGTCTCTTTTATTTCGCACGATGCGTTTAATCGTACGGTAGGGTTGCTAGGACAAATGTACGACAAATGGAAACAGTAATACTTCGAAATATTTACTTAAACGTAGTAAAAAAAGGAAGACGTGTTTGCTTCAGAATTTCTATTGGAATATAGTCCTTATATTCGGTAATACGAATTTGTTTGTACTACTTGATCGAGCCAAGTACGTACCTCGCTAAATTTACTCCGTAAATTACGTGTTCATTCGAGAAGCATCCGCGGTAGAAACGTACCATGCTGAATACATTCCAGAAAGGACGATAATAACCCTCCTAATTACATTGTTTCCGTTTTTTAAGCGCATTTTTTTAAACCCGTTCTCACTGGTTCTTTCACGTGTATTGTACCGTAGCGCAGAGACTTTGTAACTGTTAATTAATTAATTCTCGGAAATGAGAGGTGAAACGTTGCTTTGATTCCGTCGTTATTTGTTGAATATACAGAAATGCCTAACAAAAACCAAAAAAAAAAAAACTAAAAACAGAATGAATTTCTTAACGTTTTGAAAAAGAAACGTTAAAAAATTCATCGGGTGATAAATACGAATTATAAAATCTGATTTCCGAGCATTAAAACCGTGTGCTACTGTCGATGTTATCGATTTAAAAGAAAAAAAAAAGACGTTCCTTTGCGTACCGTTGCAAAAAATCGCGGGAAATTTTCTGCAGCGTCCACAATTTCTTTGAACTGTCGTAACCGTTTCTCGAAGACTGACACAGGAATCATGAATTTACATGATTTCGTTGTACACGCTCGTCGATCCAGAAAGGAATTGCGTTCGTGACGGGGAAACAAATCGGGAGAGAAAAAAAAGAAGAAAAATTGCAAATTCGAGGGAGAACTTCCTCGATCCGATCGAACGTCGATCTCGAGCGTACTGAATCACTGAGAAAACGAGCGATCGTTTCTCCCCCGTGTGATCGCGCTTTTTCGAAGAAAAACGCGTGAATAAAAAAAAATCGCGAAACGTGAAGATTTGATCGCGAAGCGTTGCACGATTCGACTTTGGTGTAAGCCGGTGCTGTCCAAGCTAAGCTGCAGATTTTAGGGAGCTTCCCTCACCTTGTCTCGTTTCTTGTACCGCGGAAACATCGGTCCAGGCTATGTCGTTCGCGAGGAATATCAGCAAGTGTGATTTGTATCGCAGAAAACCCACCAATTCCTCTGTTTCCAGTGATACATGAAAAGAAAAAAAGAGGAAAAAGTACACGAAGAACGTTTGTATTCGTCGACAGTACTGATTTCGATCTGAAATCAATTGATCGCTCGAGGTTGAAACAGCACAGACGATTCTCGATCTTACATGGATCCAGATAGCGAGTAAAGAAACAAGCGATCTTGAGGAGTCAATTGTTTTCAGACAGACCACATATTTGGAATAGTAATAAATTGGAAGGTAAGAAGATTGTGCTTTCTCGATTGATCGCTCGAGTCGTGTCCTAATCGTCGTTGAAACTGCCTAACTCATTCCATTGCCACCTGTGTAAAGAATTATACATATTGTAATAGAGAAGGACTTTTCTCCACGTGTATACTGTTACGTGTAAACGATAGTACCGTGCAGAACGCGAAGCATGTTCCTGACGAAGAGTTGTTAGGGCGCCGTTCTTTTCTTTTTTTTTCTTCTTCTTTTCTCCTTGTTCTGCGAATCAACCGCGTCCAAGGTTTCTCTCGTACTTCGACGAGTGTGTTGTATATGCGCGCGGACTTTCTATGGGGCCGAGTCATGAATAAATGACGTTTCATTAACATATTTTCGTATCTCGTACAGCTCTCCCGTTGTACAGGATAAGAACGCTTTAAAGTGTTTTTATCGTAATAAGGATTATTATAAATGTAAAGGAACTATGTTTGCGTGTCACGATATAGGTGTAAGAAACTCCTTAGGGGACAAAAAAAAAAAAAAAGTACCGTAGCGATCAGATCTTTTTCTTTTACTTTTAGATCCTAGATGACATAGGAACGTTAAGGATTGATAATCGAGGTAAAAATCTTTGCGAACCGTTGATCATGTCCGTTACATTTCTTTCTATTTTTGTTTTTTTTTTTTACTTTATTACATATTGCCTTTCTTTTTTCTTTTATCGATATTCGTGTTATTATTATTGCTACTTTTACTATTATTAATTAATTCATATTTACTGTGGTTAGTATTTAATATTCCTATGAATTTATTGGATTTATCATGTTTACGTTGCGCTGTTATTATTATTATTATTATTATTATTGTGATCATGATTATTTGTAGAAAGTTTTACCAGAAAATTACGCCACTTGCCCTTGTAAACGGAATTTAGATTTTGTTTCTGTGTAACGTTCTGGCCGATTTATAATTTATACGCCATTGTCAATGTACTATCACTGTAAATACTATACATATTTTATAAATGAAATATTTAGCGTGACTGTAATATTAAGAGAATGTACTGAAAGCACCACTCTGTACACTCAAACTACGATGGTTAAATTTTAATAAATATTTCCCAACCCCATCGCTGTGTCTCCAATTCTTATTTCTCCTCTATTGTATTCAGAATAATTGATACAGCGCTATGCTGATAAGCGAAGGAACGGAAGCAAAGGAATCTCTCCTTTTCTTTTTAATACGCTTTTATTGAGAAAATAGCTGTGATAGCAATGTCCTCGCAGTCTCTCTTCCTTATCAATATAAATATAATCGATTATCTTTGTTTTGTTTTCTTTTTTTGGTTCAAACAGGCTTCGGTATTCTTTCTTCTTTGGTCACTTTCTTTAACTTCGACAGCGCGCTCTCGCCGTATCTGGTCACCAATTCCTCCACGAACTCGTCCTTCAATTTCTTCAGACATCTGAAAAACGAAAACAACAAATGTAAATTATATTATATTTACAAAGGTAAATTTCAAACAACGTCGATTATCAACCGTAAATAATCCACTCGACGATAACAACAAACACTGTATCACATTAAATACACACTGTTCCAAAATAATTAGAGGATCAGATATTCAAGCGACTACATTGTTTATCACTGAATGCAACCCCACTCGTGTTTAAAACGCTTCGTTGCATTGGATACTCCACTTATTGTATCCGTTGCAAAATAGTGAACAGCGATAAAACAAATTGAATTTTCCTCCATCCTCCTTGACTGTCCAGGTCAGTCTTGAAAACAATGGAAAACACTCGATCCCCTAATTGTTTCGAACGGCACGCAATTGTTCTCGTATTACCTCCTATAAATGGAGTCGGTCCTGAACTTGCCAATGTCGAGGCTGGGAGCGTGAGGTCGATGGATAATGAACGTATCCGGCAAGACGATGTACCTATATAAATCTCCAATTTATGGCATCGCGCTATAGTGCTCGGTGGTGTAAACTCATTTAGAAAGGGTATTTATGAAACGCCTCTTACTTGTAGCCAAGCACCGTCAGATGAGTCAAATAGGACACTTTGTTCCATCCAAAACCGATGAACCTGGTGTCGTATCTAGGTGCAAGTCTCGAAACAACGATGTAAGGCTCGAAGTCTGGCTCCCAGGAAACCTGTGAGACAATTAATGACACGCTGCTACTTCTTTTTGGGTATCGAATGAGCCACTCGGAAGTGACAATGATTAACTCCACTTTTCGATATTCTTGCAATTTTAGTGTCAAAGCACATGCTTGGTGCTTAATTGTTCGTAAATGAAACTTTGATGGAGTTTGTCACTTTGGCTTCTGAGAGGCTCAAATGTCACACTGGGGTCTTTCTGCACGAATTCAGTGAAATACTTTGTGGTGTCTATTAATTTAGGGACATAAAATTAGAATGTTCAATTAAAATTAAGAAAGTTTTATATTTGCAACTATTTTTCGATGCAATAACGAAAATCAGGATCATGAGAAAGACCACGGTGTGTTAATGCAGGAGTAACACGGTCGCTGCCACGGACGCAGCGTATGCGGTCCGTAATGCACAGTCGGTGGAAGAAAATATGTACACAAACGTGTGTTGATTTTCAAACCCGATTTTCTCGAAAACTAAGCCTCGAATGGAAATATTCTACTCTATATTTTTCTATTCTAAATTTTCTCACGAATCTATTATTTATTATTCGTCTGATATTTAAAATTTATTTTATTTATTAATATCTAATATTTAAATCAGCGGCACTCTCGCTTCTCTTCGACTTTTCTAAGTCCAAGTGAGACTCCAGAGTCCCATACCAGAAATCCAAGATTTTCACATTTTCATGAATTCACGCTTCCCTACAAAGTAGACAAATTCAAAACACCCGCGAACTTAGAGGATTAACAAAAATTCGTCAAAATGTACAAGACTCTGGAGTTAATTCACGATCCTTCGAACAACACCGAATTATTCGATCCACCTACTTCATAAGGTTCCACCGAATTCCGCCAATAACTGTAATTCGTGGCAGCGTGACCCTGTGTCCAGACGTGATAACGAAAGGTGTACAGAACGCCGCGTTTCAAGAATCTCAAAAGTTCCTCCTTGTTATTAGGAAAGGTGAACCTACAAAATACGTGCACGGTGTACACATCGTACGATCCAACCAGTTTTAACATTTAACGAGGAAATAGGGTACCTATAACGCTCTGTCTCAAACGCAGGAACGATCAAAGCTACTTTGTCCGGCTCGGTGATGTTCAATTTACCGATGTAGCTCATGAGGGTTTCGTGCAATCCGTACTGCGGCAGGAAATCGACGTCCAATTGGAAGATGAACGGAGTCGATACGTACGACATAGCGATGTTTCGCAGGTAATTGATCGGATAGAGTTCCTGGATGAAAAGAGCGATCGTGTAATTAAATATCTGTGTGTGTACGTTCTCGAGAGTGGGTAATTGGATATTCGAGATGATTTTTATACTTTCTTTGCAACTGTAACGTGGATCTTTTTGTTGTGAAATGTTACGAGGCCTCGTTTCGAGGTATTTTAAGATGCTTCGCTTTCAACTTGGCCACCTTAATCCGTTACGGAAATGTTACCCTTGTGTTGGAGGAATCTGCTGGCCATTCCGGCGCCAGATTCTGCGCCACTTGACCCACGGCGCCAGGCTTTGCGCCACTTCTCAGATGTAGAAAAACTCGTATAAGAGTACATTGTAGCTCCTACATCATCGGAATACGAAGGAGAAAAAAGATTCGCGTTGTACATGTGTTACCATTCACTCCACGAGGATTATAAATAATAAAGTCATTCGTGTGCTGCGTTCGAGAATTTGTGTATACGGTTTAAAATAGATGTTTTTCTTTCGATGAGAGTGTGGAAATTTTCGAGTTTTTCGTTTCCCTTGGTAAACGTTAAAATGGAGTCGCTAAAAAGTAACTTAAAATATTGTTTCAAGGAAAAGTAATTTTGACCCAAAATTGAGATCAGAATAATCTCTCTATAAATTGAAATTTTTCGCAGTGTTCAATAATAATTAAAAATAAATTAAAAAATGTTCTAAACAATGAAAGAAAAGGAAATAAACTTTTCATAGCTAAAAGTATTTCGTTTCCCTTGATAAACGTGAAAATCGATAAAAAATGCAGTCACTAAAAAGTAACTTAAAATATTGTTTCAAGGAAAAGTAATTTTGACCCAAAATTGAGATCAGAATAATCTCTCTATAAATTGAAATTTTTCGTAGTGTTCAATAATAATCAGAAATAAATTAAAAAATGTTTCAAACAATGAAAAGAAAAAGAAATAAACTTTTCGTAGCTAAAAGTATTTCGTTTCCCTTGATAAACGTGAAAATCGATAAAAAATGGAGTCGCTAAAAAGTAACTTAAAATATTGTTTCAAGGAAAAGTAATTTTGACCCAAAATTGAGATCAGAATAATCTCTCTATAAATTGAAATTTTTCGCAGTGTTCAATAATAATTAAAAATAAATTAAAAAATGTTCTAAACAATGAAAAGAAAAGGAAATAAACTTTTCCTAGCAAAAAGAGTATTATACAACCATTTGAACAAAATTGCGTACATTAAAAAGCGCCAACAGTGAACAACAGCGAACAACACTTTCCCACGCGTAAACAGCATCGAGCAAAAGAAAAAAACACTGTAAGAAATGAACAAAGCTAGAATAATTTACCTAAAAATTTAATAAAAAACAAACAGTATTTTGTTCCTTATCGATACACCATATCGGGTCAGATCCGTTACACGACTTAAGATAGCCAAGCTAAACAAAAGAGAAACAATATCCACGAAACAGCTTATCTTGTAACTAGCTTCATATACCCCACCACTGAAGTTTCTCTACAAGACGGTATAATATCGTGACTAAACGCACCCCATCCTTGTACACGACGTGGTACGCGATGTTCTTCCTGCCTCGTAGCTCCACGGAGCCGCGCACGAACTCGAGGAAATTTTGCACCTCGGCATCGGTAAGGTACAGAGCAACGCTTATGGTACCAGGCCAATGTTTCGATAGATCTTCCAGTAACGGTATACGTTCCACGCTGCACTGAGTTACCAGAGCAACATCTGTCTGGGCGTACACGTTGTACTCGTACTCGAGAAGAAAAGGATGAGTTCGATACAACGTGGTCGCGCCCCTCGTGAACTCTCGACACGGACTTGACTCGTTGTACTAAAAAATTGTACATATCGTCCGGTACTGGTAATTCGTATGATCTTAACACTTTATCTACCGCTGGCCGATTCGTCGACTTTTCGGTACTCGAGGGTCATCGACGAATCGGCTAGAGGTACCCCAGAGGTCATCGACCTCTAAATGTGATCTTAGTGATCAGTCTTTCGTTTTTCTTTAGTTAATTTTTGATAAAATTCCTATTTCACGTTCACTCGTTGGTAAGCGGGAGAGTGACGTCTCTTTTACGAACGATATCGCGCTATTTCCGCGCAAAGCCCGACGAATCCCAACTATAAGCGGTAGATAAAGTGTCAATACTTGACCGCTGCTATGAAATACCGTCAAAGTATGCACTATGACGGACGTAAGTTGGAGACTGCCTGGGTTGGAAAAGTGTAACAGCTAAAGTGACCGTTCTCAGTCAGCTTTATGGGTAAGTATATCATAGGAATGGTAGATTATAAGAATGATTGTATCGAGTTTCTGGACTGGAAAGATAGAGATGCGAATGAAGAGTCTACCGCGTGTGAATGTTTAGTTGAAAACGATAGCTGTGTGGACGAAGAATATTTGGGTCCAAGCGATAGAGCTGTGGATGATAAGCGTTTGGAACGAGAGCGCGGGAGTGTAGGGTGAACGAAGGGTGAGTGACTGCCGAAAAGTTCGGTGGAACTGATTGGATCAGTTCTGAGAATGTCCGCGAAGAGTGAAAGAAATAGAGAAAGAGAGAATGAGTGAACGAAAGAATAAAAGAAAGTCGTTGAGAGAGAATATATAGAGTATCGAGAGTCAAGTAGAGTTAAATGTTAGTCTTTAATTATCTTAGTTTAATAAACTGTTATTATCGTTAAAACTTGTGTACCATCTGTCTACCACCAAACATTCCTATAATCTCTACAGATGACTTTATAAAGCTAAACGGTAGGCCTCGAAGGAATACTTTAGATAAAATAAAGTAAAGAAAACCTTTTTAGAGTATACGAAAGAGTTTAAAAAAAGATATTTCAAGTAAAAAAAAAAAAAAATTGAAAGAAAATAAAGGGGTAAGTATTTCAGTCTAACTCTGTTTATGGATTTAGTAGAACGAATACGAGCGTTTTAAACACGTGAACATTTGGCGCCGAGACAAAGGATCGGAATTGTGGAAACGGAGTCTAATAAAAGCCAGCTACAGGCAACTGTAAACACAGAAAGCAATATTTTCCTATCTATGTAAAGAATTGATAAACGAAGCGCCAGATAGTGTAGTCTCAATAAGGGACAATCTCCAACTCACAATTTGCAATCTATATTTTTACCTCCAATTTCCTCCCGTATCTCGCCGAAAAGAAAACAACTTACTTGAGACACGGTTTCGTATTTGTCACAACCAAACAATCGTCTACGTAACAAATTCCCGTCCATCTCGAGGAACACCCTGTGCAACTTACGAAACTCGTTGATATGCTTATTGTACACGTCCTGTTTCCGAGGTGAATTCCAATGGACGATCTAAAGAAACGTGTCATCCCCCGATAAGCCAAAAAACTAAGAATTTTTCCAAAGAAAAAAAAAAACACGAAAAATCTCGCTAGGACGAAAAAGGAAAATTTTACATACGCTTATCTGACTAGTGTCGCGGTAACATAGATCGCTGATCGTGTGATCGCTTAACTGTACGTTCCACGTGCACTCTATTTTATGCACGACAGAGGGATGCTCTTTGATAACAGCATTTATTATATCCTGATCGGCCAAACTAGTTTCCGGTATATGGAGGAGCACACGCCTGGTAACAGCTTCCCACAGGCTCGTAAATTTTCTGTTACGGAGTTGTTGCAAGTGCATTAGCATCACGCCGGTGTTAAAGCCCCTTCCAAGGGCCGGCCATGGTCGTTGACCGTAAGACAGTGCCTTTATGTACCAATGACTCTGATTTTCCGTCAACCCTAGCGCCTGATCGTTCGCGAACTTCCCGAACATCTGCCAAAGCAAACTAACGTCGTTCAGCACGGTCACATCCGTGTCGAATACAAGCACTTTATCCTCCCGCATCGCATCCGGCAGAATTAATTTCAGAAGGCCGTAAACGCCGGAGTAATGTTTGTTCGGTATCCAGGACACCTTCGGCACCCATATCTCCGCTTTGTAATACGTCAAGTTCACTGAAATAAAAGTGTACGAGATTCTATATGCGGTTCGTCGAGACACAAGAAGATCTAGGTAGAAAAAAAAGAAACGATCAAACGTGTGACTCCCATCCGTTCCTTAAATAACACCGAACTTCGCGAATTAGCGAGTGCTTTTGAAATTTATCTCGACCGGTCGGCAACGGCGGTACGTTAATTGTTGCAACCGGGTCAACGAGAGTTCGACATTTTTCACGTGGCTGTACGCGTTGTATATAGGGTGTCCGAATTGTTTCGGAGCAAACTTTGTCTGTGTGTTCTATGGGTGTAGACAAGAAGAAAATGTTGTATGAACATAGGTCGTTTGAAGCTTTGTTGAGAAGTTATAACAAAAATACGAAGTACTCGCTATTTTGTGTCATAATAACTGCACATCCGTTATATATTATACCATTCCCTTCGTATTTCGTATTATTGTTATAATTTTTAACAAAGCTTCAAACGACATACATTCATACATTTTCTTCTTTTGGAACAATTGTATGTTCTTTGGAATCAATTGGAACACCCCGTATAATATTCAGTCATGGGAGAGAAAGAATAATTTAATATTTCGAATTGGAAGTAAAGAGGAAAAGATCGGGTAGAATTTCGTTTATAATTTATGCCCATCGTACATATTGGCAAAATTTGATAGGAAACAATTGGAACACCCGGTATGATACTCACTCATGGGAGAGAAAGAATAATTTAATATTTCGAATTGGAAGTAAAGAGGAAAAGATCGGGTAGAATTTCGTTTATAATTTATGCCCATCGTACATATTGGCAAAATTTGATAGGAAACAATTGGAACACCCGGTATGATACTCACTCATGGGAGAGAAAGAATAATTTAATATTTCGAATTGGAAGTAAAGAGGAAAAGATCGGGTAGAATTTCGTTTATAATTTATGCACATTGTACATACTGGCAAAATTTGGTAGGAAAAAAACTGGGACACCCGGTATAATATTCCACTCCTGGGAGAGAAAGAGTAATTTAGTGTTTTGAATTGGGAGTAAAGGGGAAAAAAATCGGGTAGAGTTTCGTTTTCTAATGGTTTCATAAATGAGTGACCTAGTTTAATTACCAGCTACGTGTTGGAAGGAATGTTTTATTTTCAAAAATTTACCATGTGAGAGTCGAAGAAATATGTCGGAATTTTCGTGAAGATAGAGTTTCGTTTTCTAATGGTTTCATAAATGAGTGACCTAGTTTAATTACCAGCTACGTGTTGAAAGGAGTTTTATTTTCAAAAATTTACCATGTGAGAGTCGAAGAAATGTGTCGGAATTTTCGTGAAAAAAGAATCATCGACATTTCTGAGTAAAATTTACATTTTCTTTTTTTTTTTTTCCAATATTTTCACAGATGTTAAGATAAAGAAAATTAAATGACCTTGAAATGTTCTAGCAATATTTCTCTTCGTAACACGTTCACTACCACCAGAAGATCGATAACACGCTGCGCAATACACTCTGGACCGCACATGCTGCGTTGGTGGCACCGAACGTGTTAGCCTCGTTAAGCTCTACAATGTCTAGATTTCATCTTTTTTTCTTTAGTAGATTTTAAATAAATTCATCGATTAAAAGCGTGTTTAACTAATCTAAGAAACGGATGAGAACGACGATCTATTCATTACTAACCATGCGGTAAATCCCACGTTCGAAAAACAGTTGTCAATGTCCTCTTTGCAATTTCGTCAACGAGCAAGTGAAAGTGCAAAGGTTTCGTACGGTAGAATAAAACCGATTTTACTACTGTCACCAGAGCAAACGTCGAATTGTATCCGGCGCACACCATCGCGATGTGTATGGTCCCGCATTTTGCCTTAAAACAAATCGCTGATCTTCAACGTTTCAATATCTAGGCTTTCCTTTCACAAAAAAAGCACGCTCACCGTTCTTGTATAAAATTACATAAGATGATTCTCAATTGCACGTTGATACATTTAAGATGCAAACGAAGAAAAGTGTACGATTAAAACAGGATATTCTGGTTTTCTTGTTTCAGCTAAGATAGAATTGCAATCTCTCTGTCCTGTTGCTCGTCTAAATAAAACTTCACTCGTCTACGTCTATTCTAATTGAGGACATTAACGAGATGCTGAATATTCTCGCGTTAGAATAAACGAATATACAACTTAATTGATGCCGTTATGACTAACATCTTTAATTAATCGTAATTAAACAACAAGGTCGAATAAGCTGTATATTTTGCGTACGTTTTCGATGTAATTTAAAGTATAATTCGCCACGTTTGGAAATAGAACGAAAAAGTATAATCGACCAATTACATTTGTGGGTTAGAATTCTTTACTACGCTAATCAATTGTACGTATATACGAGGGATAATAATACCATGCAATTAAGAATCATTTTTGAAAAATATCCAGAAATATTTATTTTTAAATTCACAAATTATCACAATGAAACGCGGCCATTAGGTTTTTACCTCGTTACGATTACTTTCTGAACGGAACTTTTCAAGGGTAGGCTGTTCCACGTGTAAACCCGCCTTTTCTACATCCACGGACAACAAGCCTGGTTTGCCATCAATCTTGATGGAACCGATTTCGGCGGAAGGAACTATAATACACACGGTATGTCAATATATAAAGTAACGTAATAAAAACGCGAGTATTACCGTTCAATAATAAATACAGGTAAAAAACTGCCGATGGTATTAA